>NW_017731479.1:3649720-3652972 GCF_001890085.2 Hipposideros armiger
TGTGAATTGGTATCTCATTGCGATTTACAATAGATTTGCATTTCCCTAATGGGTGATGATATGTCCAGCATCTTACGTGATTAGTGGACAGTTGTTACATTTTCTCTGGAGAAAAGGTCTAGTCAGATGCTTTGCCCATTTTAAAATTGGGTTATCTTTTTATTGTTAAGTTATGAGTTACTTATATATTTTAGATACAAGTGCCTTATCAGGTATATAATTTGCAAAATTTTTCTCTTTTAATTGAGTTATAATTGACATAACATTTCTTTTCACTTTCTTGATAGTGTCCTTTGAAGCACAAGCTTTTAATTTTGGTGAAGTCCAACTTAAGCATAATGGAGTCAGAATTGATAATAATGGAGTTAGAAATTATCTAGACCTTAAATCATATTCTCATCAATATTTTGGTTATATAAATTAAAAGCCAGAGGTGAAAGGGTTAGAGACAGATTTGAATTAGTCCTAGATCAGAACGGGTTCATCAGGGAACAGTGTCACTCTGCTGTTTAAATTCCCTAATGGTCTCCCACCCCATTGCCCATGGTTAATGTTCAGGCCTCTGAATGTGGTTGTAGAGGGAGGTGTCTCTGATTTCAGCCTTCTGTTTTCCTGCTCTCCTTCATCCCCATTGCCACTCCGAGAAACACCCTCTTCTTCAGATCTTCTTGTGATGCACTTATGANAGCATCAGAGTGAACTGGGTGATTCAGAGATGTGCTCCCCTAGTAGCGGAGCAGCTAGCGAGGGACGCAGTAAAAAGGAGCGAGGTGCAGGTGGGGCGCCGCTGCGCCTAAATGACTGAAGATGAGGTCAGATGTTGAGGGTGGAAATGCAGGAACCGAGCTCTCCCGCCTGTCCGCACAGGGGCACACACACCAGCTCTCCGTCTCTCAAATGGTTTGAATGTGTTGGGGGGAAGTGGCAGGCTGCGGGAGAGCGGAGAAGAAAGGGGCTTCCTCTTGGCGAGAGGCGCTGGCCCTGTCGTCCTTTTTTGGGAGTGTTCAAAGGGTTTTGATCGCTGGAAAAGGAAACGTAGGCTTTACTGCATGGTGGTTTAGAATCACATCCTATATTTGGCCTTAATGTAGGCTGTCCTTGTTTTGTGGTGTCTGAAGTCCTTGCTCTACATGTTGCAAACGTGGGATTCAGCATGAGAAGCAAATTGCAAGTTGTTCATCTCCCCCAGGGTAGTAAGATACAAACGCCTTTCTTACCTATAAGACATTTTAAAAGAATTTAATCTAGTGCGTGTGTTTAAACTAGTACTGTGTGGAGACTAGATTTACTTTTGGAAATAGTTATCACAAAGTATTAGGCCCTCTTGCCGGCAGCCTTCCTGCCAGGGATTACATTCTAAAACTATACTTGTAGGGCTCTTAGTCACACTATATAATAATGCATTTCATTGTCCTTATCTGGCTGAACTCTCTCCTGACACCAGGGCCTGCTAGAATAGACAGAAGTAAGATTAAGTATAAGTAGTTGCTTTGTACCATCTGTTCAGTTGTGAAGGCAAATAGATATCTGTTTATATTACTTTACTTTCTGCATTCCCTGTAAAACTGAAGAAATGGGAAAAATCTACTGTGGACGTGATTCTGTATATTTCAGAAAACTAATTTAAGGAAACTAATTTTTTTGGCTTGGAGGTACCTTTCAGAGTCACAGTGTTTGGATATGAAGCCTACTAGTAATTTGGGTCTGAGAGGTTACGTAAATAAATAGGAGGAAAAAAGTCAAAACTGGAAATTGTGTTGCATGTTAGGTCTTGAAGTGCAGTGTTTTGTGGTAGGCAATAGCCATGTGTACTGAGGACTGAACAAAAGGTTGGGTACATCCTTTTTGACAAATCCGGAATGTGCCTTGTCGTGTTTGTTTCTGATTATTTGTGGGAGGTACATTCAAGCCCAATGAACTTTAGTAGATACAATCAGAGACCACTGCACACAGTATTGGATTTTTCATGATCATTTGTTACTTTGCCTCCAGATTGTGCTAATCAGCATTTATGTCTATTACCTTATATATAATTTAGGATTAGATTTAGGGTTGAGAAATAGCCCTTTTTAAACACTGTTGGGGTTTTTTCTTAAGTTTTATGCGTAATGCATCTGTCACTTTTGGGATTCACTCCAACCATGAGGAGAGTCACTGTAAAGTTTATGAAATGGATTGTTTAAAAGGATAAATTATCCATTCTTAGTTATGTGATTGGGAATGTGGCGATTCAATTCTTTATGATGACAGATTATTTCTTAATACTTTGATTTGTCACAAACTGGTACTCTACAAACATATTATTTACTGGGCTGTTTTACCTTTCACTTCTTTTTCAGAGGTGGAACAGTAATAAATTTGGGTGCTGCTTTCATATTCAAGGTCAAATCCATGTTTGTTTTCCATTTGATGAGTTTCCTGTGTTTTTCTGAATTATGAACTCTTTTCTGACACTTGCATGTCTTTTTAAACTTAAGATGTCTTTTCTGTATTAAAACATGGAAATCCTCATGAATATTTCAGTATGACCTAGTACCTAGAATGTTAAGTAATAGAATCTCTCTGGGTTTTCATTGCCCTAGTTCAGATCCTTTATTTAAAGTGAGTGAACAAGATTCTATACTCCTTTTTGAGACCTTATTTTGTATTTCAGTAGTGCATAATGTTTTTTTGTCTTATAATTGCTTTATTGAGATCTAATTCACATGCCATACAGTTCATCCATTTAAAGTATACAATTCAGTGGTTTTGGTATATTCGCAGAGTTGTGCAGTCATCACCGCAATTTTAGAATATTTCCATCAGCCCAGAAAGAAACCTCATACCCATTAACAGCACACCCTAACCCCCCGCCACCCCCCACCCCCCCACACACACATATTCTTCTCCCTCGCCTGCCCTAGGCAACCACTGATCTACTTTTTGTCTCTGGATTTGCTTATTTTGGACATTTCATATAAATGGAGTCATACAATATGGAGTCTTTTGTGTCTCTGTCTTTTAATAAGTATAATGTCTTCAAGGTTTATACTTGTTATAGCATGTATCAGTACTTCATTCTTTTTTTTTATGATCAAATAATATTCCCTTGTATGGATATACCATGTTTTTTTATTTTATCCATTCATCAGTTGAGGGACATTGGGTGTATCTCTTTTGGGCTATTATGAATAATGCTATGAACATTTGTATACGTTTCTGTATGGGCATATGTTTTCATTTCTCTTGGGAATTGCTGGGACATGTTGGTAA
>NW_017731479.1:3654807-3664748 GCF_001890085.2 Hipposideros armiger
TTTTTTTTTTTTTTTTTTTTTTTTTTTTTTTTTTAGCTGAGCCATCCTGCTACCTGTTGGCAGCTCAGCGGCTGCTCAGCTCGGGCTGGACTCGACAGATATAGTTTCTTGCTTTAAGAGAGTTTTATATTTAGAGAAACTGAGCCAATGAAAGGTGCAGGCCATGAGAGCCAGACTGAGCTGGGTTTCACCTTTGGCTCCATTTCTTACTAGCTGTGATTTTGCCAATTACCTCACCCCCCTGAACCTCAGTTTCCTCTTCTGTGGTGTGAGATGTTAATGGCTACCTTGCTGGGTTATTGTCCAAATTAAATGAGAAAAAGTATGTAAAGAGGCTAATAATGAGTAGCACTGAATAAATTTGTGTTCCCCTGCTCTTCACTCTTAAAATGCCTGTTAATGAATGGAATTGCGGAGAATCAAATAAAGTTTAATACAGTTTATTTTTGGTGATAAGCTCTTAATGTATAGATTCTTACTCCCACCTCAGCATTTTAGACTTTGAATCAAGTTGAATCATTGACGACGGGGGAAAAAAATGTCTAATTTTAGCATAGGAAGGTGGGAAAAATGAGGTAGTCATTTGCCATCTATCTGAATTAGAAATGTCTGTTCAGACAAGTTTCTCTTATTCAGGCCTTATGTTTATGTTTAGTCTGTCTGTCTATTTTAAGGAAAAAGGTTTAGTTCCTGGCAAACGATTCATCTTTTTAGGGTTTGAAAGGAGATTGCACTTGCAGTGTGTGAGATACTCATCTGGTATAATGTGAATGGCAGGCAGCATTGTAATAAATTTAACACTCCGTGTGGGAAAAGAGCCACAGTTAGTTTCATGGGATGTTAAATTAGGCCTGTCATTTGTCTTACATTAATAACAAAAGCAGTTCCTCCTGTTTGCCACAGTAAAGAGAAATTAAATCAAATTAATGTACAGGTCAGAGTGAGAGGGAGACACTGAAATATAAATAGGAGTAGGAGGCATATATTTTGTATGAATGAAGGCAGTAATTTCACAATACTGCACACTTATTTTTTTTCTCCTTGGGTCACGCAATTATCTACATTTCTTTTTCAAAAAATTATGGATCCTATTTAGTACCAGAATCGCAACTACCTTTTAAAAATATATATCATTTTAGGGGCCTTTGGGAGAGTAATTCTCGGGTCCAGAGGTCCTTATTCTTGACTGCATGCGAGGACCTTTATACATACAGCTTCCTGGGCTCGAGCTCCCTGGTGACTCTGAATCACAGACCAAATGGGAAGTACCTAGCTGGTCTATTCTTCATCTTACAGATGAGGGGACAGCGGTCACAGGAGCTTGCGAGACTTCCCCAAGATCAGGAACTTAACTTGGCCCCTCCCTCCTCCCCCAGCTCCCCTTCCAAGAATAGTGTGAATTTATTTTTATAGTTGGTAGTGTGGATTTGTAGTATAGTGTGGAATTTTAGAATTGTATTTACAGTGTGACCCTGATGTTGGCTTTCCCTTTTTAGTTCTTGACCCAGTGCAATAGTTCTCTCTTAACCTTTCACCACCGTCTTTTGCCAGATCTATAAACTGAGCCTTATTCACAGTTGATCTCTTCAGTTCATCGTCACAATTGGTAGGTAGTACCAATGTTGATTTTTTTCTCACATTTTCAGATTGCACATGTATTGTTAAGCTTGGTCCAGATTTTCACAAGGTTTTTTAGATACATTTTTTTGGAAACTTGGAAATACATGGAATCTGTTTGATAAACCTTTGGTAGGCTTGATTTCCTAGTTTTAATGTAAAATTCCTTGATAGTATTTTATTGATCCCCTTTTATTTCTTCAATCTTATAATCTGACCATTAGTAAGCAGTGGTTATAAGGACTTACCTCAAATGTTTCAAAGACCAATAATATCTCAAAGGTGCCCTTGCATTGTGTCTTGCCAGAATAATTGGCACCATTAGGCCATCTGCATATGCAAATGCTAAGTTTGACAGAAACAACACACGTCTAGTACTGAACTACGTAGATTGTAACAGGCATAATAAAAACCCTGTAGGATTAGCAGAAGTTGACCATTGTTTGACAGTGCAATTATTCTGTGTCTGGGAACCAAGACAGACTGGGAATCTGGGCACATGGTTAGTTTGGTGTAAGAGCCTTTTGGCCCCATTGTGGAATCAGATGTGTGTCCACATGTTCTGACAGCTGCTGAGGGGTTTCATCCTGGATGAACAAAGCCGTAGTTTCTCAGTTTCGTGAAAAGCCATAAACACACTTGGGGAAGGAAGTGTTTGGAGAGAGAAATCTTTGGGGGGGAGGGGGAGGGTGTATTTTCCACTCTTGACATTGTAGGGGTTCTTGACAAAATTCATAAGCATCCCCTCCTTAGGACAAATGTTTAATCACCATTATTTGCTTACTTCACATGAAAGATACTTAAATTCCTTTTCATAATGGTCAAGCATTCTTTTCTAGTTAAAGATTCTAATTCCTTTCATTCTTAGGAACTTAAAGAATTGAGGCTGATTTATTAATATAAAAACTCAAACGCTGCCTGAGTGGTGACTGAGAAACACACATAAACTTGAGCTATCATCTCCCTTAAGCAAAATAATTTATTAGGAGACTAGTCACTTGACAAGCTAAATGGTGAATTAATTTTGCGGTTAGTAGTGTCTTTAGCTTAATATTGTCATCCTAGTTTTTCTTGGCAAGCAAGAGAGAGGCTGGAGCCAACGAGCGCTGGCCTCAGCTCTTTAGGGGTGATATTTAATAAGATGCGTGTTGTCTGTTTTAGAACTAGAGTAGCCATCCCTTAAGGTCTGTCTCTTATGTGGGCCACTGTTGCTTTACAGTGCTACTATAGGAAGAGATAAGTTGGAAGTTTTGTGGGGTGTTTTTTTAACCTGAAGACTTCCAGTTTGATCTTATGCAGTACAGAGATAGTTTGCATGCATTGGGCTGAGTTACATTGTCAAGTGGAACAAATGATGCATCTTGCTTGCAAAGGATTGTTGTGGACCGTGTGGCTCTCTGAGAGTGAATGGTTGAGAGCCCAGATGCAGTTCCTGTTTTGGAGGCAGGACTGGGTTGTGTTCCAAAGTCTAACTCAGTTCTTTGGAACTCAGATGACATTTTTTGGTATAGATTCAGTATTACAAGTGGCGGGTAAGTTCCCAGCCTAGACTGAAGAAATCTGTTTCATTCACAGCACAGCTCTTGAAACGGTTAATGGTGATAATAGGAATCTGGATCTTGGGACCTGGGAGTCATGTGAAACAGAAGTAATGAACCAGTTTCACCTCCCGCGGCCTGCCTGCAAGCTGTGTGGCATCCAGTGGCTTCCGGCCACAGCAGCCCTCCAAGTTCTTCATCCTTCTCTCCTTAATTTGAAGCTTCTACTTCCCAGGTTAATCTGATCTCCTTTAAGTAGTAGTAGCAAAGCAAATGGTTCAAATTCATTTCCACTAATGTGTTCCTAGATGACCACAGTTATTACTAAACTATCACTGTTATTCACTGTTAGGACCGCTATGGGCCTTATTTATGTTATTTTACTCACATCCCTTAATCCTTGTAGAGGTACAATATTAATAGTTTTAAAAAAGGAGGCTTCTTATTGTTAGACACATTGTCTTTCTGAAATTTTGGCGCTCAGTCAAGGTAACAGTGTTTCCAGGGGAAAACTGAGCAAAGCATGTGGGGTCAGGCAGAGCCCATGTAACGTGGCCAGCTCTGATACCTGGAATCAGGAAGGCGCCCTGCCTGTTGTGAAAGAGTCTTCCTGTTACCTCGGAAATAGTAAATCTGCTACATTTTTTCCCAAATACTCATCACCCCTTTTTTTCTCTTTCTTTTTAGGAACCAAGGCTTGAAAGGGTCTTAGGTTTTAGCAAAGTGGCTTGGTTTCTGTGACCTTTGAGAAGTGGATCGGGGCAGGGTAATGGTTGTAATATGAGGCAGCTTGTATTGGCCAGAGCTAGGCGTTGATCTCCATCCATATTTCTATTCCCTTATGAATTCTTACCAAAAAGCCCCTTCTTTCCACAAACAATGGGAACTAATCGAGCTCACCCTTTTGTTACTGCCTCTCTGAAGGGTTTGGACTACCTGGTTTCCAAGAACTCTTCTCATTCAAACAATTTATGAAGCCAAGTGGAATAAGGATTAGGTTGGGACCTGGTTTTTCTAGTGCAGTTTTAAAAAGGCTTCGCATTGTGTTAATGGCAGGCTTAATGTTTAGATTTCCTTATAAAATGTGCAGTAATTTAAAAAAAACATTACACGCTTCCCCTAACCCTCAAGTGCTGAATTCTTGGTGCAGAGTTCTGTGGGCGGTAAGAGGACAAAGGGGCTGGTTAGGGTTTATGAGCGACTAAGGGTCAGGCCCTGCCTGTGGGCGTGCGGATAGCACTGGGCTGACTGCGAACAGGTGTGATTCGGGAAGAGTAGTGTAAGCTAGGTAGGTAGGATGGCCCAGATTGCGGACAGTCATAACCATATACATTTATATAATACAGTTGAGTAAAATGTAAATATAGTTCAGATACGGAGTTATAAAAGTAGATGCAAATGTAATTTGTGGGTGTTTACTAGTGTTAATGATTTCTGTGCTAATACTAATTACATTTTGGGTTATATCAGAAGAAATTAAAAGGTAAATATAAGTATAGAATTATTATTTTTCAGTTTGTGAAAGTGAACATTAGTACCGCTATATTGCATATTCCTTGAAAGGAAGAGACTGTCTTACATTTTTTGTGCCTCCATTACCCAGCACACTGCCTGACACACAGTAGGTGCTCAGTAGATATTAGTTGAGTAATTGAATTTCAGTTTTACATGATACACTTGTGATAGAGATTGTCAGTCTTCCTGTTTTCCTAGAAAATAAGAGGAATAAAGAGGAAGTTTTCTATGACGTAGGACTGCTAATTTTAAACATTTGCTTATTAAATTACCTTATGTAAGCTAACTTAATTTTCATTATAAATAAATGTTAGCAAAGTGTGTATACATAATGTATATTGAAGTGTTTCATTTGCAAAGCAAACTTTGGAGTTCTGGTATGTAAAGCATGGATTGTGATGAAAGACAGGGTGACATTACATTTTGGTGCTTTATTGCAAATGTACTTAATTGACTTCTTGAATCGATTGAAAATACTGGAAGCATGGAGTTCTTAGGGCTTTGTTCTATAGTTCAGCTAGCAACTTTGACTTTAGAAAGAATCAGTGAAGCCACATCCTAGAGGAAGTATGCTTTCATCTTAAGAGTTTTTGTCAAAGTAGATATGGGAAGAACCATGATTTTTTTTGTTTATCAAGATGAGGATTTAAAGTTAAGGTAGCCACTGAATAGCCGAGTTTTCTTGTACTGTCTTTCTCCTCTTCTCGAGTTTCTCATCCCTTAATGTATTGACTGACTGGAAAGTGTCATTGTCCCACTTGGCGATTTGTGCTGATGAGGCTCCAGGCCCAGCCCCAGAAGAATTACGGGGCGGGTCTCAGGGCATTTGAGTGGCTCCTGGAGCTCCAAGGACTCAGTGTGTTTGGATTCATTTTGACTTGAGAATTTGACAACTGAATAAGGGCAAATTGTGCACCATTTCAACTGCTGAATGATCTCATCCTTTAGGAGTTCGTGTGTGCAGTGTTAACATTTCAGAAACGATATGCTTTGGTTTATGTCATATTGGTGATTGATGTTGTGATAAATGATCACAAAAAAATCACAAAAAAAGAATTTTTTTTGTAATTGTATGTGGGTGTGTGTGTGTGTGTGTGGCGTGTTTTATTTCTGGTAGTTTTTAGAGATTATAAAAAGTATTTGGTTGTAACTACATTTTCCCCAGTGAGTTACAGTCTTACAGTTTCTTGTACTCTGTTATAGATACTGATATTCTGTGTTTTCCCCCCTCTTTGCAGAGAGAGATGTGCTGATAAGGAAATAGTTTGTAATTTTACCAAAAAGTATCAGACAGACAAAATGATTTGTCCTAAGTTGCAGTAAGATCTTAAGAGGTATATTTCCCTGTTTGTATAGTTCGTCTGAAAATTCTGGAAACAGGAGATTTTTATTTTAAACAGTGTTAGTTACATTTTGAAATGGCATGCTCAATACGTTTACCTTCAAGATCCAGGCGCCTTTCTTGGCAAACTACCTTAATTTTAAAGCCACAGATCCAGTTATTAATCTGAAAGGGTACAATAAGTAATTTAAATATTTTTCCTATGTTTTTATGCTTTTCAGACACCCTACTTGAAAAGAGAAAGCTCTTTGGTGCTAATATACAAAAAGGTGGTTCTTTGCCTTGGTTATTGATTCCCTCCCCATGTATTTCATCATCCCAGCATTTGTCCCAGCCCCACGTTAATGTTTGTCTGAATATTTGATGGTGCTGTGTCTCCTCTAGTAGACTGTAAGCTCTCTGAGAACAAGGGCCAGGTTGGCTTGCTCACCACTGCATCTCCAGTGTCTAACATGGTGGCTCAATGCATGGTCAGAGCTCAAGAAATAATTGAATGTCGAATAAATGAATGATGAATAACCGGGATTAAAGACCTAGTCAGCATTCACAGATGACTGTATGTGTTTTATATATATATATATATATATATATATATATATATATATATATATATATATCCCTGTGGGTGCTAGTAACTAATTTGGTTCTCAGTTAATTGTGGACTGGATCCCAGTGAAAGCAGCATTTCCTATAGGCTTGTAGCCTTTAGATTATAATAGGGCCCTAGAAATCATTTATATTTTAGTTCTCCCATTTTATAAAATGGGAGAAACCAACAACCATAGGACCAAAATGATTTAGTGGGTGGGCGATTGTTGGGATAAACTCATGCCTGACATCTAAGCCAGAGTTTTTCCCACTGTACCTTAGCGTTCCCTTGAAACATTGTCAGGAGTGTATGTTTATTTCATCCCTGCTTGCCCATGGTATAGGGCATTAAAAAGGGAAGACTGAAATTCTTCAGTTCAAGTGATTACTTTGTTTTTTTGACGTTGCTAGTTTTGCCTGTAACTCACCTTATGAGTGTCTTTATTAAAACAACAACAAAAAGATCTGGGAGTCCAGTTAATTTCATTTTCTGGTATAAGAATATTGCCAATGAATTATTAAAATTTTATTCCAAGAGAAACTCTATCTGACTCAGTAATAGAAACAGACTTAGCAAGTTTGGACAGTTCATACACGGTGTGAGTGTGCTTTTTACCAATTGTTGATAAGAGAAGTAGGTCATCAGTATAGAAAGAGAGTATTTTGAAACACATTCATCATTAATTTTAAAGTGAGATTGCTGAGTCAGTCACATCTGTAAAAGTTCTGCAGTTGGTATGAGAACTCTTGGGATTAATTTGGCTCTTTGATGGGAGAGGCAGAGCAGAGTTCAGTTTCTGAATAGAGAGTCTCCTGTGTGGCACTCCGGGGAGATGACTGCAGCCTCAGACCATCTTATCCAGTTCCAGTGGTCTCTGAGCAGGCAGTGCCTGCCTCTGTCTCCGCGATGGAGATTTCTTCAGCCCTCCTCAAAGCTCCAGGGATGGGTGGAGGTGGTTGTGTTTATAAAGATGCTGGTGATAAGCAGAAAATTGGGAGACATGAGGGATTGTGAACACATCATTCTTACACTTTATTTAGGCGAAAATTTGTTCTTATTTTGACAGTGTAATAAAAATATGATTTTCTGTCATTGAAGAGCAAGAGATGACCCCTGAAACCTATTTTATTGGGTTGTTAATAAATAAATAAAACCTATTTTATTGGGTTATTATTTTATTGGGTTGTTGGAAAAGTCATGATATATTTTTCTATGTTTTTCGTTGCAAAAATGCGTCATGACTTTTCCGACAACCCAATAGTAATGGCAAAATTTCTGTCATGTCATTCTTATTTATTTTATTTTATTTTTAAGTGAGTTACAGGCCCCATTAGTGCATCTTTTAGTTGATAAAAGGGTCTCTCCTTAATACAAATGGGAAAGAGTTAATTTGAGGATTTTTACTGTTTTGTATTTAGGATCTTTATGTTGCTATTTTGCTGTTCATATGCTTGTTTCATTTTTTTAAATTCAGCTTTATTGAAGTATAATTGACATAAAATTGTAAGCGATGTAAAGTGTGCATCATGGTGATTTGATTTATGTGTGTATAACCCATTTCATTTCTTGTCAGGGTTCATTTTTAGCAGTCATTTTCATAGCTTCACATTTTACTCTAAATCATCAGTGCTTATGTTGATGTCAAGTGGTCCCCAACTTCTCTTTGTAACAAGTTCCTAAAATGAGTACAAATTGTAAAATGTAAAAGTAGGAGTTCTCAGAAAGCTTTAAAAAGTATAAATCTCTTCGTTATACCTCACCTTTTAAAAATTGTCTTTGACATTTGAGCACATCGTCCTGTGGCGTAAGCCTAAGGGTTTTCAATCAGAAGTAAAGATTCGCTTCCTTTGATATACCTAATACTCTCTGTTGTTTATCTCAATATATTTGAATGCTTACATCCCGGTTCTGTATTTTGATTTTTCTGTGTTTAGTCATGTTTATAAAGTGTGAGCAGAACACAATTTCATATTTAAAAATTGCACAAACAGGCCAAGTGGAATCGTAAGTTGTCGAGCCAGCACCCACATGAAAGAGCCCTGAGTGGCACTCTTGGCTGACGTGGGAAAGCCAAATTGTATGTATGATGGGGAGTTTATTGTTGAAAAACTGAAAGTTCAGGGGGTAGGAAGTTGAACTGCCCTGTACTTTGAGGTTCAGGGTCATTGTGTCTCTCTGGAGTTCTTTATCTTTGGGCGAGTCACATAAAGTCTCTGGGCTGAAAATGAAGGGGCTGGAAGTTGATGAGCTTTGGAACCCTTTCCAATCCACGCTTCTGTGGGGACTGAGCCTGGACACACTTTTTGGTAGATCTTACTTGCATTTCCTTGTCTTTTCGTTCCTAGAAACATTTTAAACAAAATGATGTTGGGTTATTGAATTGAAAAAAAGTGCATTTGTGATTGTGTGCTCATGCGTGGCATCTTACCTGTTACCTGGATGAATAATGGGATGATACTGTTTGGAGGGCTGAAGAGTGAATTTTCCCCCTTTATTTTATTTCTTTTTTTTTTCGTTTGTTTTTTAAACTTGTCTTCTCTCCTCCCCCTTCATTCTTACCATTCTTGTGCGATGGTGAATTGAACCACCATCAAGGCTGTTCCATACTTGCAGTTGGTTGTCTTAAATGGTCACCAATTTCATTAGAAAAAACATTTTCTAAGACTTCAGTGTCATTAGTGGAGTGTAAGTCTACTTCAGCTATACCTGTGGTGTAGGAGGTTTGTTGTATATCTGACTTTCTGCTGTGCTTTATAGCAAATGTTGGGTGTTTTTTTCCCCCCCTTTTAAGAACAACTTCTATTAAAGCAGGTAAATTAGGCATTTTCTTGGAATATCTCACATATCAATCTGTTAAGGAATTGGATGCGGTGAAAAAGATTTGTTAGGTGGACTCTGAGTGTCACTGGTAGGTTTTGTGTAAAAACATTCAAAAAAGCTCAGCTATCTCATATCCAGTAATGATGAGTGTTGAATTTTTATACTTAATCAGAGCACCTCCCATATTTGCTTTGGGTGTCTGCTTTTTTTGTCAATGTGTAGTCTATGTCAGTTTACATATTACTTTTCCAGCTTGTTAAAAGGAATTTTTAAATTCCTTTTATGAAACATTCCTTAAATGTTGGCATTGCCATTCAAATAAGCTGATTTTAGGACATTTGTTTCCTCATTTGTGATTCTACTTGCCATTTTCTATTAAATGACGCATCCGATCTCTTCAACATTAAAAAGTGCCTGCCAGGGCCAGCCGAGTGCGCATTGATTAGGAGTTGGCTTGGGACGCCAGCTCTGAGCAGCAGGGCCGTGGTTCGGATCCCACATGAGGGCCAGTGACACTGCC
>NW_017731479.1:3665824-3693370 GCF_001890085.2 Hipposideros armiger
AAAATGTAGTAACATTTACTCAGGTGTTTTGAGTGTATTTTATTTGGTGCCATTACAATATAAACACCCTATCTTGCCTACATTTTTTTCCTCCTAACACCCAACATATTTCTTGTGTCGGGCCTATGAAATAAATTTTTTATGTATAACTTGGCAGCACCATTAGAGCATGCCTTTATACTCTCCTAGAGGTTGAAGATGATCAGTTGAATGTATTTTATTCTGAGAATGATTTTTAGCAATGATTTTTCGTCTGACACTTACAAAGTAAATCCTTAAACCATAGAGGCAGTCCTTAGTTTTGCAGCTTGTTTTTGGTTAAGATGTTCACCCAATATGTAAAGAACATTTATTAATAGTATTTTGTTTCCTTAGATGAGCTGTTAAGTATTGTGAATATGGGTAGTCAGCTTTAGATTTTCTTCATTTGAAGCTAAAAACAGGACTATATTGTCTACTGATAAGAAATGTATGTGGGAATATAAATTGGAACAGTCACTATGGAAAATAGTATGGCAGTTCCTCAAAAAATTAAAAATAGAACTAACATATGATCCAGGCATTCCACTTCTGGGATTTATTCAAAGGAAGCAAAATCACTACATATCTTGAAAAGATATCTGCACCCCCATGTTTACTGCAGCATTATTTGCAACAGCCAAGATAAGGAAACAAACTAAGTGCTCATTGACAGATAAATGGGTAAAGAAAATATGTTTTTTATACATATACATATACATATATGATGGAATATTATTCAGCCATGAAAAAGAAGGAAATCCTACCATGTGTGACAACATGGATGGATCTTGAGGGCATTATACTAAGTGAAATATGTCAGAGAAAGAAAACACTGTATGACATATATCACTTATACGTTGAATCTAAGAAAAAACAACAACCCCAAACTCGTAGAAACAGAACAGATTGGTGACTGTCAGAGGCAGGGAGTGTGGCTTGAGTGAAATGGGTGATGGTGGTCAAAAGGTACAGAAAAAATCAGTAAGTCCTGGGGATGTAAGGAACAGCATAGTGACTATAAAAAAGGTAAAATTTAAAAAAAAGAAAGAAACTTATTACAGTTGCTGGACAATCAAGACCTAACCCTTAGTCTTCTTTCTTTGGCCTTCAGTATCACCTGGAAAATTGGTCGGGGGAGATGACTGTCGAAGTTTCTAAAATAGAGGTTTCAGCCAAATCCCAGAGAGTGCATTTCATGGTTAAGCCTATGTTCTCAACCTGTCCTCACATTGTCTTTCAGAGATATATCGGTTTTTATTATAATGAAAACCATTCTCGAATAGTCCCTGTCTTATTGAAAATATGGGTAGAATGATAAATTGCATATCATAAGGCCTTAGGAAAGGTTTGTAATTCCCACATTTTGTGGAAATTAAAAACCACGTTGCATTTACTCCCATCTAAAGTCAATTTATTTTGACATTTGTAACCATTTCTTTGATTTGCTTAATGAATGACTTATGGTCACATCATCTCCTTTATTACTATGATAATCCTCCAATAGTGAAGAAAAGGCCCCGTGCAGTTTTTGGATTTTGTGAGCAGGCGACTTCTCCAAGGTCGAACCCTGACAAGACATTTAAAATTGTGCCTAGCATTTCCTTGGGCTTTGTGTCAATTATATTTTTAGCTCAGGATTTTTTCACTTACTCTTTTTAACATAGAGAATGAAATTTCTTTGTAAAATTAAATTTATAAAATGCTTCAGTTTTGGGGGACACTTTAGTTGTGTTAATTTCGGACAAGATATTTAATAGAAGACCTTCTAAGTTTGATAATATGACATCATAATTTGGAAATTTATATTTAAACTTTTTAAAAATTGTTGAGACTCCAATACCATTTGATAATGCAGGCAGTTCTCTTGAGAAGAGGGGAGTTTTTCTGTTTGAGATAGTTCCCATTTTTTTCTTTGTTTGAGGGGAAATTAAAATGTAGTAAATACCATGCTGATGTGAGAGAACAAAAAAATTTATAAAGGGTCCTTGATAATGGGTGCTAGTTGTCCTGTGTGAAACTTATACTCTTGGCCCATAATAATTGGGAAATGGATTTGGGTTTTTCCCCCTTGGGTAGAGAAACCTATTAGTGGGCTCTTAAATAATAATTGCTAACATTTATTGGACAGTGCTTCAGAGTCAATGCTAAGCCCTTTGCAGATTTTTAAAAAAACAGCTTTACTGAGATAATTTACATACTATACAATTTACTCATTTAAAGTATACAGCGCAGCAGTTTTTAGTATATGTACAACTATCACCACAGTCAATTTTAGAACATTTTCATCACTTCAAAAACAAAAACCCCTTTACTGTTTAGCTATAAACTCCTATCCCCTCACACACACCCCCTCCCCCCAACCCCAGAAATCACTGATTTACTTTACGTGTCTATAGATTTGCCTATTCTGGACTTTCATATGAATGGAATCATAATATGTAGACTTTGTGATTGGCTTCTTTCCCTTAGTGTAATATTTGTAAGGTTCATCCAAGTTGTAGCATGTACTTTAGTCTTTTCTTTTTTTTTTTTCATGCGAGAGTCGAACCGGCAACCTTGCTGTTAAGGTTGCCTATCCACTGAGCTATCTGGGCGGCAGCTCAACTCAAGGTGCCGAGTTCAGTCCCAGCTGTGGATGGGCATAGCCCCTTTTTATTGCCAAATATACTCCATTGTATGGACATGACACATTTTGTTTTTCTCTTCATCCAGAGAAATTCAACATATAAGTCTCCTTTGGCTATTGTGAATACGCTGCTCTGAACATTCATGTACCAAAGTATTTCTTTGAATACCTGTTTTCAGTTCTTTGGAGTATATTCCTAGGAGTTGAATTTCTGGGTCACATGGTACTCTTTGTTTAATTATTTCAGGAACTTCCAGACTTCTTACCAAAGTAGCTGTACCATTTTACGTCCCTACTAGCAGTGTATGAGGGTTCTGATTTTTCTCATCAACACATGATATTCTCTGACATTTTAGTCATCCTAGTGAGTGTGAAGTAGTTATCACATTGTGGTTTTGATTTACATTTCCCTAGTGACTAATGATGTCTGGCATCTTTTCGTGTGCTTACTGGACATTTGTATATCTTTGGAAAAGTTGGATTTTTTTGCCCATTTAAAAATTGGATTGTCTTTATTGTTGAGTTGGAGGAATTCTTTACAGATACAGGTGCCTTATCAGATATATGACCTGCAAAAGTTTCCTCCCGTTCTGTGGGTTGTCTTTTCACCTTCTTGATGATTTCCTTTGAAGCACAAAAGTTTTACATTTTGATGAAGTCCAGTTTACTACTATTTATTTTGTTGCTTGTGCTTTTGGTGTCTTATCTAAAATTCCTTTGTCAGATCCAAAGTCATGAAGATTGACTCCTGTGTTTTCTTCTAGAGGTTTTATAGCTTTAGCTCTTACTAATTATGTCTTTGATGCATTTTGAATTTCTTTTATATGGTGTGAGGTCATAGAAAAACTTTTGCATGTGGCTATCCAGTGGTCCCAGCACCATTTGTTGAAAAAGACTATTCTCCACAAATGGTTTTGGTACCCTTGTCAAAAATCACTTGACTAAAGATATATGAATTTATTTCTGGGTTTTCAGTTCTATTTCATTGATCTATAAGTCTGCCCTTGTTCTAACACCTCACTGTCTTGATTTCCATTGCTTTTTAGTAAATCAGGAAGTATGAATCTTCCTAATTTGTTCTTCTTTTTCAAGGTTGTTTTGGCTACTTTTGGGTCCCTTGCAGTTCCATATGAATTTTAGAATCACTTTGTCAATTTTGACGAAGTCAGCTGGAATTCTGAAGGGATTGATTGCATTAAATCTGTAGCTCAGCTTGGGGAGTATTGCCATCTTAATGTTAAGGCTTCTGATCCATGAACATGAGATATCTTGACATTTAATTAAGTCTTCTTTAATTACTTTCAGCAGTGTTTTGTAGTTTTTAGTACAGGCATACCTCAGAGATATTGCGGGTTCTCAGCTCCAAACCACCATATTAAAGCGAGTATTCGAGTCATAATCTTTTGTTGGTGGAGTTCCTTCCCTTCAATTTGTAAAAAAACGCAACAACTGTGAAGCGTTATAAAGCAAAGCACAATAAAATGAGGTATGCCTGTATAGAGCAGGCCTTTCACCTTCTTGGTTAGGTTTATTCCTAAGTATTTTATTTATTTTTTTTGATACTGTGAATGGAATTGTTTTCTTAATTTCATTTTCAGATGACTTGTTATGAGTGTACAGAAATACAATTGATTCTTGTATCTTGATTTGTTATCCTGCAACCTTATTGAACATATATATTAATTCTAATAGATTTTTAGTGGATTCCTTAGGATTTTCTGTATGTAAGATCATGTCATCTGCGTTCAGAGATAGTTTTACGTATTCCTTTCCAATCTGAATGCCATTTATTTATTTATTCATTCTTGTCTAATTTCCCTGGCTAGAACCTGTAATACATTGCTGAATAGAAGTGACAAAAGTGGACATTTTGTCTGATTCCTAATCTTAGGGAGAAAGCATCCTTCACCGCTGGATATTGTATTAGCTATTGTTTTTTTTAAATCAGTTTGAGGAAGTTGCCTTCTTTTTTTAAAAATGCAGATTCTTTTTTTTATTATTAGTTTCAGGTGTGCAAAACAACATAATAGTTAGACATTTACATACCTCACAAAGTGATAACCCCAACAAGTCTACTACCCATCTGACACTGTACATAGCTATTACAATACCATTCACTATATTCCCTATGCTGTACTTAACATCCTGTGACTATATATACGTATATGTGTGTATATATGTATTTTTAATTATAGTTGACATTCAGTATTATTTTATGTTAGTTTCAGGTGTACAGTGCAGTGGTTAGGCATTTATATGATTTATGAAGTCATTCCCCCCATAAGTCTAGTACCTATCTGACAATATACATAATTTTTACAATATTATTGATTATATTCCTCATACTGCATTTCACATCCCTGTGACTGTTTTATAACTACCAATTTGTACTTTCTAATCCCTTCACCTTTCTTACCCATCTCCCAATCCCCCACCCATCAGTTTGTTCTCTGTATCTATGAGTCTGTTTCTGTTTGTTTGTTTATTCTGTTCTTTAGATTCCACATATAAATGAGATCATATGGTGTTTGTCTATCGCAATCTGACTTATTTCACTTAGCATAATAAACTGTAGGTTCATCCATGTTGTTGCAAATGGTAAGATTTCATTCTTTTTTATGTCTGAGTAATACTCCATTGTAGAAATGTACAACAATTTCTTTATCCAGTTGACTATTGATAGGCATTTCAGTTGTTTCCATAGCTTGGCTATTGTGAATAGCACTGCAGTAAACATAGGGGTGCATATATATTTTCAAATTAGTGTTTTGCATTTCTTTGTATAAATACCTAGGAGTGGAATTGTTGGGTCATAAGGTAGTTCTATTTTTAATTTTTTGAGGAACCTCCACACTGATTTCCATAGTGGCAGCAACAATTTGCAATCCCACCAACGGTGCATGAGGGTTCCCTTCTCTCCACATCCTCGCCAACACTTGTTTGTTGATTTATTGATGATAGCCATTCTGACAGGAGTGAGGTGGTATCTCATTGTGGTTTTAATTTGCATTTCTCTGATGATTAGTGATGTCGAGCATCTTTTCATATGTATATTGGCCATCTGTATGTCCTCTATGGAGAAATGTCTATTCAGGTCCTCTGCCCATTTTGTAATTGGATTGTTTGTTTTTTTGGTGTTGAGTTGTAAGATTTTTTCTAATAAATTTTGGATATTAACCCTTTATCAGATGTATCATTGGGAAATATCTTCTCCCATTCAGTAGGATGTCCTTTTGTTTTATTGATGGAAGTTTCCTTTGCTGTGCAAAAGCTTTTTAGTTTGATGTAGTCCCAGTTTGTTTATTTTTTCTTTTGTTTCCCTTGCCCAAGGAAATAGATCAGTAAAAATATTACTAAGGGTAATGTCTGAGAGTTGACTTCCTATATTTTCTTCTAGTTTTATGGTTTGGGGTCTTACATTTAAGTCTTTAATCCATTTTGAGTTTATTCTTGTATATGGCATAAGAAGGTAGTCCAGTTTCATTTTTTTGCATGTATCTGTCAGTTTTTCCCAGTACCATTTTTTGAATAGACTGTCTTCCTGTAAGTTCTTGCTTCCTTTGTCATAGATTAAATGACCATATAGGCATGGATTTATTTCTGAGCTCTCTATTCTGTTCCATTGATCTATGTGTTTCTATGCCAATACCATGCTCTTCTGATTACTGTGGCCTTGTAGTATATTTTGATATCAGGTAGCATGATACCTCCAGCTTTGTTTTTCATTCTCAGGATTGCCGTGGCTATTAGGGGTCTTTTATGGTTCCATATAAATTTTAGGATTGTTTGTTCTAGTTCTGTGAAAAATGCCATTGGTATTTTGATAGGGATTGCATTGAATCTATATATTGCCTTGGGCAGTATGGACATTTTAACTGTATTCTTTCTATCCATGAGCATGGTATATGTTTCCATTTATTTCTCTCTTTAATATCATATAATTTTCTAAGTACAGGTCTTTTACAAATTTATTCCTAAGTATTTTATTTTTTACGCAACTGTAAATGGGATTTTAAAAACATGTCTTTTTCTGATAGTTTGTTATGTGTGTATAAAAATGCAACTGATTTCTGAATATTAATTTTGTATCCTGCTACTTTACTAAATTCATTTATCAGTTCTAATAGGTTTTTGGTAGAATCTTTGGGGTTCTCTGTCTATATAGTAGCATGTCATCTGCAAATAATGGCAGTTTTACTTCTTTCCCAGTTGGATGCGTTTTGTATATTTTTCGTGTCTGATTGCTGTGGCCGGGACTTCCAGTACTATTTGAATAAAAGTGGTGACAGTAGGATGAAGTTTCCTTCTGTACCTAGTTTGTTGAGTGTTTTTATCATGAAAGTGTTGGATTTCGTCAAATGCTTTTTTTCTGTGAGATCGTGTGATTTTTGTTTTTATTCCACTGATGTAGGTTACATTGATTTTCAGGTGTCAAACCAACCTTGCATTCCTGGGATAAGTCCCACTTGGTCATGGTATATAATCTGTTTTATGTATTGCTAGATTTGGTCTGCTAGTATTTTGTTGAGGATTTCTGCATCAATATTCAAAAGAGACATTTGTCTAGTTTTATTGTCATGTCTTCATCTGATTTTGGTAACAGTAATACTGGTCCCATAAAATTAATTTGGAAATGTTTCCTCCTCTTATATTCTTTGGAAAAATTTGTAAAGAATTGGTATTCTTTAAATATTTGATAGACTTCAGTGGTGAAGCCATCTGGACCTGGGCTTTGTCAGATATTTTTTTGAATTATTTTTTTCTTTTTTAAAATTCTTATAGGTATGTGTCCCTTCATTTCATAGATCAGGAAACTGAGACTCAGAAAAGTTAAGTAATTTGCTAATAAGTGGCAGTGCTGGGATTTGAATCTGGATTACCTTATGTCACATTCTAGGATAACAATAGCTAACATTTATTGTGTAATTAGATATGTGTCTCTAATCATATAATGTGCTTTAACATATTAATCTTCTGCTAACACTCCTATCACCAAATGCTCATTTAATGGTCACTTCAACTTTATACGTATTATACCCATTTTCAGATAGAGACTCTGGCACTTAAGGAGATTTATTGACTTGCTCTACTGAACCATGGCCAGGAAGTAAGTGGTGCAGCTGTGCTGCGTACTCACAAGGCTGTCGGACTCTGGAACCCTTCCTCTTCATTGCTTTTCTTTGTTGGGTACAGCAGAAGCAGCTGTGCCACAGGTAGACAGCTGAGCCCAGATCAGGTTTGACCTTGGATGTGAGTGGGCTCACACTGCCCTGCAAGCTCCACTTGGGCATGCCTGGCTCAGCACAGCACTGTGGAAGCACCAGCTTTTCTTTCTCTCTGCTGTGTAGCTCACACTCTTCTCTGTGGCTGTAGCAAAGAACCTGTGTAACTTTGTGACTCCATGTAGTTAGGATGAAAATAAGTTGTCACTGTAATAATAGCAATGACTTTTTATTCATTTATTTATTTTTTAATTGGGGAATAGTGTGTTTTTTCCAGGACCCATCAGCTCTAAGTCAAGTAGTTGTCTTCGATCTTAGTTGTGGAGGGCGCAGCTCAGTGGCCCATGTGGGGATCGAACCATCAACCTTGGTGTTATGAGCCCTGCACTCTAACCAACTGAGCTAACCGGCCGCCCCAACAGCAATGACTTTTAAGGGTATATTAGTATGTAAGTCAGCCAGCAGATTTGTGTAATATCTTTCGATGAACACATTTGAAGCACTTTATATTAATATTGTTGGTGAGATTAGCCTGTTTGATTGAGGAAAGAGAAAAAATTGTCTTTATTTTTCAAGTTAGAGGCCTTCTTCAAATATCCGTTCACATTTAAAAGTGGGGCACAGAAAGCTGCCTTGATGCCTGTGTGGGTGGAAGGGCTGGTTGAGGGGTGGGCCTCAGAGGATGGTGAGGTCTCATCTGCCGGTATCTGGACCTGGCAGCCAGTGTTCTGTTCTGGAGGCTTCACTGTACAGACCCAGGTTGTCAGTGTGGCACCTCTTCATACCTGTGCTCACCTGTGCTGGGGGCCATCCTGTCCAGGGTTCACAGTCTGGCTTCTGCTGAGTTGAGTGCAGGGCAGTCCCCTGACTGTGCAGCACTGGAGGAGGTGATCCAAGTGTTTAGCTGCTCCTGATTTAGGCTTTCAGTCAATTTTCTCTGTGGTCGCTCTCCCACATCCCTATCTTTAGAGACGCCCAATTTCTCTTCTGAGTGCCCTGGGGTTTACAGTGGGCCTTGGCATCCTTTTGAGAGCCTCTCCTCCTGAGCCGCTCAGGTGAGTGGAGAACATTCGCGCTGCAGTCAGTTACACATACATGGTAGCTTTCCATCTTCCAAGATGTTGTTGTCACATTCGCTCTCTTCTTAGGCTCCTTTTCAGTGTCCTTTGTCTTGTCCTTCGGTGTTTATACCTGCTTTTATTCCTTGGCTGTCATTTTCAGGAAGGAGTGGAGATAAATGCCATTTGTATTTCGTTTGTAAATTACCTCTTCCTGTCCTTTTGTAATTTTTCATTGGGATTTTCATGTTCTGAATTTGTAAAAACGATGTATGAAGGATAGTCACTCTGACATATGGTACAGTCCTTTTTTCTTCTGTGTTAACTTACTTTTGAAACACTTGTTGGAAGGTCCTGGTGGAGATTCATGCTTTTGCTAACTTGTACAGATGGCTGTTTGGGAAATGGATCCTGAGACCAGCTGGCTGTACGTTGGCTTTTGTATGGATGTGCTTTTCTTGTGGTTTTTGCTACCTCATGGAAGCTGCCTTATCTACTCATGCTTGAGAATTAATCATACTGTTTCACAAATGAAGGACCCTGGCCAAGTGGAAGTGAATCACTTGCCATCTCCTCTACCAACTACTCTAAATGTATGGTCCTGGGAGCTGGAAAGCTCTGGCAACAGCTGGGCTGAGGAACATGGGTGCCCCATTCCTGCCAAGGGTCTGTTGCTTCAGCCCAGCAACGTGCCCCAGGCTTGGAGAGAGGCCATTTTTGTACATGTTTTAGAAGGGTAAAAAGAGGCTCTGGAAGAAATAAATTCTCTCCCTCTGCATCTAGCAGTGGGCCCAGAGCCACGAAGAAAGGAATTGGAAGGAATTAGCAATAGCCCATCATGTGTCCCATTTGGCACAGATGGACAGGTGTTAGCCCTCCCCTGTACTTAGGGATCGGGACTGGTTTCAACTGAGTTGTCAAGGTTTGACCATGTTGCAGTTCCATTTATGTTTTCTCCGGGCCCCTTCTATCCTAGCCAGTATGAACAGAATGTCCTACGTTAGCAGATCGGAAAATTACGCTGGGTGCAGTCTAGGAAACCTCAGCCAGGTTGGGCCTGGTGATCTTAAAGCACGAAGCTTTCAGTACACACGTCTGTCGGACAACCTAGTGGAATTTGGAGTCTGAAATGACCGATGGGGAAGTCCAGGAATACCAGTTCAGTGTCATTTCCCCTCCCCCAGGTGAATGATCAACTCTGACATGAAAACCCATCCTGGTTTCATTTCCCCTCCCTGAGGTTTTCCTGTCCTCTGCCCGACTGCTACTGCCACCATCATTCCAGGCCTTTCCAGGCCTGGTTGACTATGAGCTCTTAGCCCTTGCTTTTAGCTCCTTCCTGTCTAATGTAATATGTCTACTATGCTACTGTCAGACCTCTTGTCATCCTACACATCACTTTTATCACATTACTTTCCATTTAAATCCTTTCTCCCCTTTTCCAAGACCTGGCTTTTGACCTGTCGGCTGGCTGTCTTAGTCACTCCTGGTAGCACTTAGCACCAGGAGTTTGGTCCTGAGTTGCTCTGATTATGTTGGAAGGCTCTTGAAGACAAGCGTGGTTGCTTATATTTCTTGAATTCTCCACTACATGTAGCTGGTCTTCTGGAAACACTCGTGAGCAGGCACAGTTCTCAGACTGCGGAGTGCTGATGTCTGGGGAAAATGCTTAAAACTGAAAAATTACCTTGGCAGACTGAGGAAAAAGCCACAATACCATAACTTTATGGGGGGAGGGGGGTTTCTTGAGCTTCAAATCTACCACATAACTTAACTTTGGAGTTTTCTTTTCTGTGAAAGGGAAGGATGGGAGTTAATTATCTTTCAGTTCCCACCCAATCCTGAAAGCTAATTTTCCATCCTTCTTTGCCTTGATCTTTCCCCCGAAATTAAAACTGATGAGCAGTTTCTGGATCTTGAATTAGGACTTTTTCATTTCTTTGGAATTCTTTCCCTGACGCATTTGGATTTGCCATTTGGCTACTTTTTAGGAGGACAGACAAAATGCCATGCCATTCTGTTTTTTTCTACTTGGAGCTTTTCATTTGTAAAAGTAAAGCTTTCAGTTTAGGTGCATTATTTTATTTATTTTTTTTTTTATTTTTTTTTTTATTGGGGAATTAGGGGGATAGGAACAGTGCTGGGGAATTGGGGTAAGGGGAACAGACAAGTTGCTGTCGTTTTGTTCTTCAATCTAGTTGTGGAGGATGTCGCTTCACTGGCCCAAGTTGGCACCATCATTGCGCTCTTCTCTGGCGAGGCAGATCAGTCGCCGGCTTCTGGACGGCCGCTCACTGCGGCTGCTGGCCGCTCACGCTGGCTGCTGGCCACATACGGTAGCCCATGGCAACCCACTGCCACAGGTGCTGCAGCCCATGCCGTCGCCGGCGACTCCCGGCAGCCCAGCTCCAGGTTGAGCTGTTGTTCAGCATCTTAGCTGTAGAGGGCAGTGTCACTGGCCCTCATATGTGGGATCCGAACCGGGGCCCTCTGGCATCCCAAGCGAGTTCTTAACCGTCGTGCCACTCGGTCGGCCCTAGGTGCATTATTTTAACATAATTTTTGCTCTTCTACAGACACAATGAGGCGAGTGGTACGGCAGAGCAAGTTTCGGCACGTATTTGGACAAGCGGTGAAGAATGACCAGTGTTATGATGACATCCGGGTTTCTCGAGTGACCTGGGATAGTTCCTTTTGCGCTGTCAATCCCAGATTTGTTGCCATAATCATAGAAGCAAGTGGGGGAGGAGCATTTCTTGTGCTTCCTTTGCACAAGGTAAGTAATTTGACTTTGTGGTAAACACCCTCTGGTAATCTCTCTTTCTTTCATAATAGATTGACAGTTCACTAAGAAGTTTGTGATTGCCCACCATTAGACTCTGATGTAATCGAGGTGACATTTCCTAACCACAGCAGTTTTTCTCTAATAGAGAATTATTAAACAGAATGGTGAACTCTGTTCTGGGCGTGCCCCCTATAGATGAAAAAGATTATTATAATGATGCTGTGAGCATGGACAGGCACAGGAATTTTGCGATTTGCTTAGTAATCATCCACTTTTCACAGAAGTTTTTCCAAGAAGTGCAACTTTAAAAACGTGTTTTTAAGTGGGCAGAAATTTGTAAGATAATCTGTTTTTGTGTGAAGTCATGAGGACTGAGATGTTTTGGTTTTTTGAATGGTAAATGGGATGAAAGGTGAAGAAAAAGTCCCCAAACAATGCAGATTTCAAGTCTGGGCAATAGTAAGTTTTAGCATAGGATCTAAACAGCGTTAGTAAGTGGTAGAAATAAAAGACCTTTACAGAAAGTGGTTTCATGTGACCTTCAACTTCAGTGGGCTTTTCAGTCCTCCCTTCCCTGGTCTTTTATCCATTCAGAGAATCCTCTCCAATATGGGGGAGGAGATAGGAGATTTATGATTTTCTGGCTATTCTTGACTGTTGTAGATGAAAATCTGTACTTTTAACAGGAAATCCCTGAATCACAAATAATAGGGGCGGGGGCAGGGGTTGCTATGAAGAGAGAGAACCTGGAAAGTCATTTTCTAGTTAGCTTTTAGGAGGAAAATACGTTTGGTGAGTCCTGAGCCCTAATGATAAGGGCTTCGTGCCCGTGAGGATGCAGGTGTTGGGTCACGTTACAGCTGTTTCCACTCTGCCAAGAACAGTGGATCTGTCTCCCTGAGTTTGAACCGTGCGTATCAGGGGTACATCTCATCATAATGGACCATGTGATGCTGAAAGTGGTTACAATAAAGTAATTTTTGTCAAAGTTTTGTTTCCCATTATTTTTTGGTGTTTTTTTTGTTTTGTTTTTTCCTTAGGAAAACTCTCACTGGGAAAACTTCCAATTCTCTTGGTCTTTTCTTTCTCTCAGATGCTCATGACTAACTTGTTTTAACATCTGATTTTCACTTTAGTGACTGGATTGATGTGATATTACACAATAGGACCACCTCACTACAGAAATAGGAGATGGAGGCCTTTCGGGAACAAATTTGATATGTGTTTTCAAATGTACTTTTATATTGGCAAAGTTGTTGCTCATATTTTAAAGGACAATCTTTTCATGAAATTGAAATTTAATTTTCTACTTGAATACTTTTATTTCTGTGGCAAAACTTGCTGTTTAGTGGCAAATAATACATTACCCTCCTATAACTGTACTTAAAACTTGATTTTTTTCAGTGGGAGTTTGAATTTAATGCCAGTTGCATTTGGTCTCCACAAATTTTTGTTCACTAAGAGCAAGGAGCATTTGGAAACTTGACTTTTCAGTGGTAGGTTTTATGGCGGTCAGTTGAGAAGATGTTTCAGCTTGTCAACCAAAACAAGGCACTGGAGCACCCTGATCTGTTAAAATTAAGAGTTTTTATTCTGTCTTTTATAGACTGAGGGATAAATTTAAGACCTTTTTTTTTTTTTCATTTCAAAGAAATGGAACAAGCCAATTAAGAAGCCCAAAATAAACTTTTAAATGGCTAATCTTCCTCTAAGTCAGTGGCTCTCAACCTGTGGGTTGCGACCCCTTTGGGGGTCAAATGACCCTTTCACAGGGGTCACCTAAGACCATCGGAAAACAAAAAGATATTTACGATTCATAACAGTAGCAAAATTACAGTTATAGAGTAGCAACAAAAATACTTTTATGGTTGGGGGTCACCACAACATGAGGAACTGTATTAAGGGGTCGCAGCATTAGGAAGGTTGAGAACCGCTGCTCTAAGTTCAGACAGCTTTATTCAAGTTCCACATTCCCCGAAGCCTCTATGAGTCCGTCTTTGCTTTTACTAACCATGGGAAATTTTGAGTATCATTTATGCCATTTAAGGGAGACCTGTGTGCAGCTCCTATGCTAACTGGATCTTACGATTTGACTTTCACTTGTATTAAGTGGCCTACACTTAATAAATAATTTTAGTATTCTGTTCTTTAACCAGCCGTATAGGAATTAGTACAGAATAAGTTGTTTTAAAAATAGTCATGTTTGGATGAAGTGTTGGTGTTTGGAGGAGCCTCAGGGGTCTTTATTTCCCAGGCTATAATACGATTTGTGTGGCTCCTTGAATATTTATTTGTTTTGGAGGAGGTGACATTGGCTTAAATTAAGCTCAGTGACAGCCATTGGACATAAGGTCAGTACTTGGGGTTATTAACTTTTATAATCGATGGGTTTACATGTACTATGTGGGATTTTTGTGTATTAAAGTATTTGTATTTAGCCCTTAGGGCTAGAGTGGCATAGAGGAAAAAACAGGGGTCTGGGATCGGGGAGCCGGGGGTTGAGTTCTGGCTCAGTCAGGGACTTGTAGTGAAACTTGGATATGTTGCTCTGTCCGGCTCTTCCATCTCTCTATCTGTAACATGAGGGGCTGTATATAAAAGTGATTTTTCTGCCTTGGAAATTCTAGATGATCTCAGAAGTGCCGTTCCCCTCCTATGATTCCCAATTATAAAGTGATTTCTGTTGCAGATGGTTTGGTACCCAAGATTCAGCAAAGGAAATACTGTTGTTCCATCTTTTCCCTCCACAGCGCCAATTCGTAACTTTGGAAAGTAGATGCCTTTTTATTTATGGCCGCTTTCCAGCCAAGGCCAAGGCTGAGCCCAGCAAAGAAGAGTGGTCTTGTGGCCCTGTAAACAGTTCTGTGCCTGGGGAGCTCTCAGGAGGATTTGCTGTGGTGGCAGGGCCTAGCCTATGAGCCCTGAATGTCAGGTGACACTCCCTTTCTTTTCTTCCTAAGACCCTGTCCCTTGACTAGTTATTACCTAAGCTGGGCATCAGTAGCTGCTAGAAAATAGAACTGCGTTCCACATTGTCAGAAAACCTAAGTTTCTATCTGCTTTATGAGGCTGACTGCCCTCTTGATATCCATCACCTTATAATTTTGATATAATAATGAATATTTGACTAGGGATCATAAGTTTTACATTTTTACAGACGTTTATATACTACAAAGTCTTTCCTTGGTCTTTGACTATTTAAATGTAATCATTTGATTCGATCATCTGTAAACCGAGTATCTCCAGGGTGCCAGCATCTCTGCCCTCAGGAGCACTGGCACCTAGTTCTCCTTTTGGTCAGTTTTCTGCTCTCCCCCGGATTGCCGGTATGAAGTGTTTCTCTTCACTTTAGAGGTGCAGCCTTGAAGGAGAAATATGATGGGGGGGCCCAGTGTACATGGTAAACCCATTAACCCTAATACAGGACTCTGCCCCGGAAAAGAGGTTCCTACAACTTCAGTATTTTATCAACTTTAAAATAGTTTTATAATGAGGGGCTGCTTTTGTTTAAAAGCGAAGAAAAACCAAATTCCCACATACTTATATAATATGAGGTGATGCTTGCAATCAGAATTGCAGGGAATGGTGCTCTGGGTGTACATTGGGCTCCAGTATTTGTTAATAGCAGTATGGGATTACTCTAAATGTGAACTTTAGGAGATGGGTATGGTTTTAATAACACTCTCAGGACTGCTGGTAATGTCCCCCCCCCCCCCCGCCCCACCATGTTTTTCTCTCCAGATTGTACACAGGTGGGTTGGTTTCAGTGATGCTTTGGGGGCTTTCTGTACGTATTAATAGTGAATATGCATGTATTGGTCTTAAGATGTACTGTGACACTTTCAGAAAGGCTCCCATTTAAAAGCATGGCCTTTCATGAATTTCTCTGCAAAGCTAGTTAGTGTTAGCGGAAAATAACAGCTTATTATTGCAACCTCGTGAGGCTTGTGAGTAGATTCCAGGAGAATCCTGCTCTCTGTCTTCCAGGACTTAAAAAATGGAGAGAGCAGTAGGGACAAATACATTAAAACACATACACAGCAAGAGGTAAGCTCAGGAATGAATGTATCTTTATTTTAATTGTATGGTTTATGGGGTTTTTGTTGGGAAGATTTTTTTTGAGACAGTGGGATTTTGAGAGGTCACTGCCAGAGGAAGATTGCAAGTATTCAGCCCTGAGGTGGGGTGGTTTAGATTAGCACACATGATTCACCATGTCTTTTGTAATGCTTCGGTCAAGCTGTGGCATGCCATTCTGTCATGACTTTTCAAGGTGTGGCTTAGTACATTTTCCTATTCTTTGGTCTTTCAGAGGATGAATAATAGCAGTCTTGCTGAACAGAAGTTGGCTTTGTGGTTTTGGCTACAGAGATTTTTTTTCCCCCACAACTGCATAAGCGGCCTTGTCTCAGCCCCCTGGGCACTGTACCACGTGGGCAGGACAAACCTCTCCTGTGTGGAGTAGCCACCACACTCGTGATGTGGGACTGAGGCGTTCCCATCCCCGTAATGAGCCATGTGGCGTATTCAAACCCACCATTGTTTGTTGTTATGTGCAGCACACTTCAGATCAGTGAACCTGTAAGCCCTGCCTTAAATAGGGGTGGGGGGAGTTGGTCAGAATTATATGCTCTTGATCTCTTAACACTCTCTTGGATGGAGGATGCCATTGGGAGGGCTCCTGTCTTCCGTAATTGCTTTCTCCCTTCTTCCCTTGACGGTTCTTACTTGGGAGTATTGGAGTGATGGCTGATTTTACCCTCCCACTAATTGCCTGTGGAGCAGCTCTGCTCTGGGCCATAATGGGTTGGGTGTGGCCATTCTGTTAACCTTCTGGGTCACCATCTCCTCTTTTTCCTAGCTCCTCTGTCTAGTACCTTTTTGTACAGTTATGTTTTTGCCATTTATTTTAGGAGCTGTGTGTGGGAATATTTGGGATCTTGCTGTATTTATGCCTGTGAACTATCTTTTCAATTCATTTTGTAGTCTTTCTCAGCTAGGGTTTGTGAAAGAACTCAGCCTTGCAGAAAACAATTTCAGTGAATATTTTCTTAGTTCCAGAGACTGAGACATACATAGCTAGGCCTTCTAGATGCATAAGAGAGAAATTTATTACATACAATAGCTGCCTTAGGGCATTAGGACTTAATTCTCTCACAGAACTTGAGTGGACAAGGACTGCTTTAGAATGTTTTTCTGCCATATTTATTGAGGAAGAAATCTTGATTCATTTCAGTCAGTATTCTGAATGTCCCTTCTAACTTGTTCAGTATCCAACTCACATGTTCCCTCTAATTCGCTGAGACAGTAGAAGTCATTTTTGGGCTTTCTTAGCTGCTTGTCTTTGCACTCATGGTACCACAGGCTGCCTTATCACATTATATTATAATTACTTTTTCATCACTTAACAAAAGGGGAGGGTGGTTAGAATTATATGCGCTTGATTTCCTGACATTACTTGGATGGAGAATGCAAACTAGATGGCTGTTTGAATGGTAGCTCTTGATAACAGGTTCTCTAAACTCTGGCTTTACTGTATTGAGGTAGCAGCCTCCAAGATGGCCCCCAGTGATCCTTACCTCCTTGTGTTCACGCTGTTGTGGGTTCCCCCCTGCATGAAATAGAGCTGACTGTCACCACTAGGATATGGTGCGATGGATGGAGTGTGACTGAGGCCAGGTCACAAAAGCACATTGGCTTCCACTTTGTCTCTTTTGGAGCTGCCATGTTGTGAGGACACACAAGCAGCTCAGTGGTGAGGTCCACAGGACCTCTTGCCGATAGCCAGCAAACTTACCAAACATGTGCGTGATCAGCCATCTTGAAAGTGGGTCCTGCAGCCCCGGCTGACATCTTGACTCATAAGAACCTGGAGCCAGAACCACCCAGATAAGCTGCTTTTGAACTCCTGACCTTCAGAAACTGTGTGAGATCATAAATGTGTATTGTTTAAAGTAGCTAAGCTTTAGGGTTAAGCAGCAATTGATAGCTAATGCATGTATTGTCAGAATGTGATGCAGAATATAATGTTAGGCCACATAATGCATAAATAAATGAGTACTTCACAATGACCTAAAAGGCCATCTGGTAGTTTTAAGCACTCTTTCTATCTCTCCTTAAACAAACAAACAAAAACTACAGATAGATAGATAGATAGATAGATAGATAGATAACATTCTTATAGCTTTTTTTTTTTCTTCTTCTCTTTAAGCTGAGCCATCCTGCCACCTGTTGGCAGCTCAGCGGCAGCTCAGCTCGGGTCGGGACTTGAACTGCTGTTGCTCAGAGTTCACACTGTTGAGCAAGCTCTTAAACCAACTGAGCCACTCGGCCGGCTCGATACATAACATTCTTAAATCTTAAATGAATAATTAAGGGATTCTGTACAGTAGCAAGAGAAAGTTATGTTACATGGCAAGATTTAGTATCCTTATGTTCCATGATACTGTCATGTTACCTGAAATATGTGTTATAAGGCCATAGTCACTATCTTATGTGAACTTCAGATTACATTACTGGTTTCTGAGAGAAAGTTTGGAATGTTAACATTGATGGTAGGAGTAGGACTAAAGGTGATTTTTTTATTTTCTTGTTTATAATTACCTGTACTTTTTTCAAAATGTTTTGCAATGAACTTATTACATGTAAAGATTAGTTTTACGGAGTATTATCAGTAATATCCCCAGAGCATATAGAAAGAGCTAAATGTTGTTTAAGTGTTAGTGAAATATAAAACCGTACTTTAAAAAATCACATCCATTCATTCACGTGCTCATTCCTTAGACATTTGAGCACCTGCTCTGTGCCATGACCTGTGTTGGGTTCTTGCTCTTAACAAGCTTTGGTAACAGTTGACCTTGATCTCCTCTGTGGGGAGCTTTATAAGGTGTGCATAAAGTGCCCTGATACAGCGATGAGAGATGATTCCAAGCTCAGAAATCAAGGGAGACATCACAGGGAGATTCTTTTGGAATTTGGGGTTTTCCTGTGTGGAGGAGCGCGGGATGAAACAGCCAGTTCACTAAACTGATGAGTGAGAAGAGGTGCCCTGTTCTAGGAGGGCAAAGAATGAGGTGGGGAGTCACATTCCTCCTTCAGATTCCTGGATTTGTGGGAATTTAGATGGATTTTTCTAGTATTGGAGAAGTGGGATGTTTGATTGGAGGGAGATTAAGAGAAATTGAAGGATAGCTTTTGATAGAAAATTACGTTTCTTGGCTCGTTTTTACCCCCTTCTCTGCCATTGTAAATAGTACAAAATTGGTGTTTTCCATGATCATTAGATGAACCAGAATAAGCACTGTTCTGCGTTTTTGGATTATTGTTATAACTGGAACAACATAGCATGTTTCCTCTGTATCATCTTCAGGAATAGGCAGTGACTTCATGTCACTTCATCCTAGTTTTTGCACACGGCAGGACTCTGTCATACTTTTGTTCTAAGGTTGCTGAAATTGAAACTCAGATTGAGTGATTGATTGCCCAGACCTGTGGGTCTTTCATGGATTAGAACCTAGGTTTCTGAGTCTTTATTTGATTTGTATATGTATATTTTTGATTAACATTTTTCCCCCCACTGAGTGTATAAGGTTTGTTGTTGTTTTTTTGTATAGAAACTGCAGTCCAGTTGCCACATAATCCTTTGCACTCTTTCTCTGAGATTAGAAGGCTTACTAACAAAAACACTAGCTTGTCAGGGCTTTGATTCTGTCAGCTCAGAGAATTGTCTTAAGGTTTGGAAAGTACTTGGTCCATACCATGCCTTGTGTGGAAACAGTGACAATGATGAAATTGTAGCAGTTCACATTTTTGAGGGCTTCTTTAAGTGCCAGGCACCGTGCTGATAAGTGCCTTCTTTCATGGACTAATTCAAAAGGAATGGCAGTCCGTCTCCCGATGGTGCTTTTACCCAGCACCTGCTGGATTTACATTGGCTGCTTCCCGCCTCCCCCCTCCCCCTTACTGTACACTGCTGACAGGCCATTTCCATTTCCACAAATAGCAGCACTCTATTTGGACAAGGGTAGCAATGCCAGTAGCCTTTTGTACAGATGTGGATGTTTGGCGCATGGTGGCTTTAGTGTTATGGGCAAGTGATTTTATTCCATGCCAGTGTCCTGATGCGTCCTGGAATGCCCATTCACTGCCTCCTGAAATAGATGCTTTCTGATGCCCTGAGCGCCTTAAACTGTCACTTATAGGTGCAGTGAAAAGCTGGGAGGCAGAGTGTATGTGTATGGGTGTGTGGGGGGGGGCACCAGGTGCAGAACAATGACTTCCAAATTATGTCACGAGCTGCCAGCCACACACCCGAGCCCTGCACGGCCTCATTACCACATGAAGTGCCACAGAAGGGCCTTTTCATTTCCTCCCACTGACCGTGTTTTCCATAGTCTTCTGTGGAGGGGGGAGGGGAGACACCCTCCTCAACCCCTGTTAACAATGGAGCACAAAGTCCTGGCAGAAGGAACCTCACAATGGACCCTGGGGCTATTTTTGATTACAGCGAGTGGCTGTGACTCAGAGTGCCCCAGCAGATGACGGGCTTCCACCCTTCTCTTCCCTTCCCTTCCTCCTCCCCTAGAGATGAGCAGGCAGCCTGTCCCTTTGTGCGTTTCCTTGGCCGACTTCTGGAACTGCTGCAGTTCACTGATATGTCCACAGCAGCCGGCCTGCGGCTTGACAGGGCTCTGACAGTGGTTTTTACCATATATGGCCATCAGAGCTCTGGGGCTGTCAGCTGGCCAGGATAATTTCCTTCCTTTGCTTTGATTGGCTGCATGGGTGGCTCGGAGAATGGTGGGATCTGGGAGTCTGGTGAAGGGAAGCCACTGAGTCAAGTGCAAAGAACGTTTAACTCTTTCCTGGTTTCTGGAGCGCAAGTCCTGCTGAGCACACAGGCAAGTGCTGCCGGCAGAAGCCCTCAGCGTGTGCACATGATAGCCCACGTCTGGGAAAGCGGCGAGGAAAAGCCTCCTGAGTACAGATGACTGAAACACGCAAGGTTTAACGGACACATTTCCGCAGTCTCTATTTGTCCAGAAGCCACCTTAGGTAGCAAATTTTCTGCTCCTACCAAGTTGAATGTCTGTGCTAGTTAGGGGTGGGACCCGAGTTGAGTCCAGGGAAGGCTGAGCTGGGAGGGCGAGTGACGGAGCACGTGTTGGCGCTCTCAGAGGACTGGTGACTTGGGTTTCTTTTCTGGCTGAGCTTTAAGCCGTGAGCAAGTGATACAGGCTACTGAATTGGGTCTCTACTCTGGCCCTCCTGCTTGTTTACAACCGCTGCGAGATGTGAACTGTCCCGGCCATGGGGCCCGAACCGCTTACCTAAAATACAATAGTTGTGAATTTCTCTGTTTTTCATCTTCACTCCAAGGAGCGGTGGGTTTTTATTCTGAGGCGTGTGGGTAAAGCAGTGCAGACCTGGGATTGGAAGGGGCAGCCTTGGAGCTTTTCATCAGTCACAGAGGGTCCCAGGGGAGAAGCCTCCAGTGTCATTTGCTCAGTGCAAGGGACGAGGCAAGCAGTTAATGTCCTTTCCGATTTGACATTGAATGCTTTAATTTCCAATATTTGCACTTACCTCTATAGTTCTTTCGCTTTTCAGCTTCTGCTTTCAAGCAGAATTTTATTTTGAGTTGGTTCTACCTCATCTTAGGTTCCTAGTTTTTGTTTGTTCTCAGACCAGAACTATCATATAGAATTACTTGTCTGCAGTGATGAGGTTTTCATTTCATAAATTTTTTTGTTAAGTCAGGAAGTTAGGAAATACAGCTTCTCTGGCTACTATTGCATATTTAGGTGTGGCTGAGTAAGAAGATGTTAACTCTTCCACCTTTTTGCCTGGCTGGTAATACAATATCCATAGTTTTAGAGTAGCTTGCCTCGGGGTCCTTAATGGACTTTAAAAATGGTCTGTTTGATACTGAAGCCAGTTGTAAAGAGGACCCATGATGGCAAAATGATTTGCTTGGCATTTTCACTGTGCTCATAAAGACTTCTTTTTTACTCATTCACTGGGAGGCAAGGTCTCTGCAGAGTCACACTGCCGCTCCCTGGCAGCTTGAGCCCTTAGCTTACCTTACAGGACTGGGTAACCCAACCCGTAGTTTTTATTCTAGAGCACTCCTCTTACCCTCAAGGTTGGTGTTTCTGGTTCCCTTAAAGTAAAACTTCCTCAGAATGGTTTATTCCTGGGTCATGAGCTGTCACTTTCCGTGGCCAGCCTGGCAACAAGTCATATATTGCGTGCATCCATCTTTCTGGGCTGCTGCAGAAAGTCCCCGTCTCATTATCCGGGCCACTCTTCCCTCTCCCCCCGCCCCTGTCTCACGGCCACAGTCACTATAGCTCCTCCCTGTGGGGCAATGGGGCCTTAAGAGATTTCAGCAGAACACGTAGACATATAAATAATACTGTTACAAGTAAAGGGAAGTTGGAAAAAAAGGAAAACCCACTTCAGAAGACATCCTTTTTCGACTCCTTTGAACTCTGCACAGTGTGAATGGAGCCCTTATGCCTGGGCTGGAAACTTGTCCTTTGCGTCCAAGCACATGCTTGACTCACCGTTCTCCTGGCTGAGAGTTCAAGAATTCTCACTGTGTCACTCCAGGGCTGGTAATGAGTTACTATCGGTGCCTTTGAAAAGTTCTTTTAATTTAGGGATGGTATGATAAAGCTTTTCTAATTTGGGCACATAAAGTAGTTTTGATAGCATTTTTTTCCTAAAATGAAAACTTTTAGAAATGTAAAGTAGGGATGAACAGTTTGGAAAAATCTTTCTACCTTGTTCCTTGAGTCAGGATCAGGTGAGGGCTGTTTAGGCCCTTAACATCAGAGGGTGGTGTAACCAGTCTGGGTAATAAACCCAGATTATAATAAAGGATTAGGAAATGCCTGGATAATAAGATGACTGTAGATTACAAGTTGGAAAAGTACTGGGAGGCTGCCTGTGCTGGACTAGATAAGGGAGAACCGTACAGAAGCAGGCAGAACCCAGCACCCTCGAAGGGTTTGGGTTCATAGGCTTGAGCTCCAGAGTGTGAACTAAAAAGAAACGGTATGTGGAAACCGTTGAGCACTTAAAGGGGAGTATTTGATTTAACTGATAAAATTAATGTGTGTCACTTTTGGTCACCATGTGAGTTTATTATTAGCTTTGTGAAAACATATGTTAGTTATGAGAAAGAGAAAGCCTGCTGGGTAGTGTTTTGCGGCTTTAACAACATGTTACATTCCGAAGGAACCAGCAATTATTAGGTTGATCCCTTAGCACCGGTTTGGTTAACATCTTCAACCTCATACTGAGCCAGCTAATGTGCAGATCAAACAGAATTACCATGGGAGAGGTCACTCTTACATTAAGAAATAATCATTCTGAATGAACTTTTATATAATGCATAGGTCCTATTGGAAGCATCCCAGTGTTGAATTTTGAGAGTTTGGGTGGGTGAAAATGCCTGCTGGTACAACTGTAATAAACCATTAGCTCCTTTAAAACCACACCCCAGAGTGGAACTCCTTTACAGAAACATATCTGTGAGGTTTCTGTACGTGTTTGTTAGTGTGTATTGAGAATGTTTTGATTGCACAGTACTGGCCTATGCATGTAGGATGAGTGCACTTTTTAATTTTTTAAGTATGGATTCTTTTTTGAAATGAGGTGTGAAAAATAAGACACATTGTTACACATAAGTGGAAGCAGTAGTGGTTTTCCATTGAAATTGATGGCCTATAGCCTTACAACTAAAAATGTCATTTACAACTAGAAATGTCATTTCATGAGAGTTAACATTGAATTTTGTATGCCTAAGAGGAATGTTTTTTGCAAAGTTATTTAAAATTATGAACATTCCTTCTTAGGGCAGTTAGGTGAAGTATGTATTTACCGATGCTTAAATTTTGATATTCACCCCTCTTCCCCCCCAAAAAAATGCCCATTGGAAAAGTGTTGCCTAACTGTGGGTTTAGTTGAAACATCAGCCTTCAGGAGCTCTGCTGAGTCTTTTCACTGCTTTGAAATGTTTGAGGACTTTCCCCCAAACCCAAAGCAAACGATAGTGCTGGTGTCTAGGAGGTTTTCTGCCACCATGAGGGTTGCTGGCTGGAGCATGTCAAAGCCACCAGCCTCAGCCCGGGCCAGCCACATGGAAATTGTGCTGTCACACTTGTCTCTTGTGCCAGCTGTACACACACTTTGGAGGTTGAATTTTCCCTGGGGCTCATGTTGCTTGGCCCCCGGCGGGCCACTGGATCTGTTAGATAATGTCTGTAAGCTAGTGCCCTGACCTATTTCACTAATGTTCCACAAGTTTTGAACTGGGCCCTGGGCCAGAGCCTTTGGGGACCTTGGTGTTGATCCTTTCCACCACTTGAGTTGACTTGCTGGTAATTCCCACCACTTGGAGTCTTAGCCAGAAAGGCACAGAGCTCTCCTATGGCATGTGATTGGGACCAGTAAGTAATCAGTAAATTAAAAAATTTAAACAGTGGGGTGTCTAAATGGCTGGCTGACTGTTGTCAGCTAAGCATTTAATTTCACGCTAGAGAAGTAGTCATATTCTAGATAATGCAACTAAGAGAATGCATCCCTAATCAAACAGTGGGCTGATTTGTTGTTAGTAAATGAAATGATTCTGTATATAATCTTGGAAAATTGATGGGTAGTTCTTAAAGTAAATCACCCTTTAGTCAAAAAAGATACTTAAAAGCTGGCATTAAATTATCGTAAATATTCCTTCCAGCCTCAGCTTTCATTTAACTTAACTGCTGAGAAGCGCAGGTAAGCTGTGTTGTCACCATGACTTCTGTGGATGTCCTTCACAACCTAGCGAATTAGACATGGGTTCCTTGGTTATTCACTGGATGTGTCATGGGTATGAATGAGAAATGCATTCTCATTAGATCCTAGTGCATAGTGTCTTTCAAAAATTATGTGTCCTCATCTTTACCTTCTAAGGCCATTATTGTATGGTTTCCTTCCATCTCCATGTACTTGAACTCTCAGCAGTTTATAATTGCCCTTTTACTATATACTCCTCAGGTGAACTGTGGTGTGCGTTGCTTTTGATTTGGTTATGTTATGGGTAAGAGGAGATGGGGAAGTATAAGCCCTTGAAAGCAAGATAGCTGATACTTGACTGTGTTGTAAGCATCCTGTGTGTAAACCGATCAAACTTGCTTCTTTTTTTGTTCCTTTATCACTGTCAGACATTTAGTCAATTCCCTTTCTTTCTTTTTTTTTTTTTTTAAAGATTTTTATTGGGGAATTGGGGGGATGGGAACAGTGCTGGGGGATTGGGGAAGGGGAACAGACAATTTGCTGTCGTTTTGTTCTTCAATCTAGTTGTGGAGGACGTTGCTTCACTTGCCCAAGTTGGCACCATCATTGCGCTCTTCCCAGGCGAGGCAGATCAGTCGCCGGCTTCTGGACGGCCGCTCACTGCGGCTGCTGGCCGCTCACGCTGGCTGCTGGCTACACACGGTAGCCCATGGCAACCCACTGCCACAGGGACTGCAGCCTACGCCGTCGCCGGCGACTCACGGCAACCCAGCTCCAGGTTGAGCTGTTGTTCAGCATCTTAGCTGTGGAGGGCAGTGTCACTGGCCCTCATATGTGGGATCCGAACCGGGGCCCTCTGGCATCCCAAGCGAGTTCTTAACCATCGCGCCACTCGGCCGGCCCTCAATTCCCTTTCTGTTGTGCTGCAATATGCTACTTTCCCTGTTTTATTTGTTGTAAGACTTTATGATGACGTCACAACCAGAAGAAGTAGATGTTTGCAGGATATAATTTTTTATTAACTCTGTGTTTCTGGTAACCAGCTGCCACTAATTTCAGCATTACTTTTGTGCATTTTTCACAAACCCACGGCATAGTGGAAATTTTCTTTCCCTATCGAAATCTAGTAAGGGTGGTTAGTGATATTTTAGATCTCTGCTTCTTGATTTTCTCTTGTACCTCAGTTTCTTTACTTAGAATATGGGGATAATAAAGTCCCTGTATTGTAAAGGTACTTGTGAGAATGAATATATAAAGGCTTGCAAACAATTTTCCTAACATAAGCACTCTAAAAGCAGCAGTTGCTGTTATTGTTTCTGATAGAAAGGAGGGAAGTACATGGAAGTTGCCCTTTAAATGACATTCAAATTCCTATGAAAACATTGGACTCGATATTAGTGCTTTTATGCTATAGACTTGTCAGGGCTGAGTTGGAAATGGCAGAAATGTTTATTACTATTCTTAAATATCTTACTTGACTGAAGAATATTGGTGAATAACTATAACTTTTAGCCAAAGGTTGCTTAAATTTAACCTAAAAGAAAAAAAGTCATTTAGGAGGCTGCTCAGTATATAATTAAGAACAACTTCAATAGTATTAGTACTTCCAGATTCCCTCAAAATTGCTTCATGTCTGAGCAAAAGCTCTTCTTAGCCCAGACTGAAACCAAATTATTTGGTGTCCTTGGAAGTTCCGAGTTCAATGACTGTACTTTGCCATCAAGGATCCAGATGTGGTTTGCTACAGAGAGCCTAAGAGTGAAGACCCTGGGATAAAAGAAAACAATTCAGATAGAAAAACATTTTCTTTCAGAATAACGATTTTTTTTTAATGTAAGGTTAATAACATAACATTGGTGTGTTTCTCAACTTTATTATATTATTATTTTAAAATAGGAAACAAATCAAACAAAAAATAAAGTAATAGGACGCTCATGTACTCACCCACAAGATTAACAGGATGTTAATATTTTGCCATGTTTGTTTCATAGCTCCCTTTTTTGAAAATCAATAAAGCATAACAGATGTAGCTAAAATACCATTCCCCTTTAGTTCTTTCCTCCTTCCCCAGAGGTAATCATTTCCTCAAAGTATCATATTTTTATACTTTTATTACATGTGTATGTATCTATAACATAGATTATTATTATGTGCTATTTGTTCCCATATCAAAGGATGGTAAAATTGCTTCTGCTTTTTACACTATTCCCAATAGTGGTACAATTGATGTCCTTTTTGTGTAAAATATGGGGCTTTTGTCTCACAGACCGTCTAGAAGTGGGGCTGCTGAGGGGCGGGCATCTTTACCTCCAGCTGTTTCTAGATTGCTCTCAGTTTGTAGCATGGTAGTGCCTCCTGTAATCAGTTTTTATGAGTTCCTCTTTCCTGACATCCTTGTCAGAACTTGTATTTAGATTTCTAAATTGTTGCCAATTTTAATAGGTATAAAGTACTGCCTCATTGTTTTAATGTGCAGTTTTCTGATTACAGTGAGATTGAGTATCTTTTCATATTTCCTTGGCTTTTCAGGTTTCCTTCCCTGTGAATTCCCTGATTGCATCATTTGTCCCTCATTCTGTTACATTGTTTGTTGATTTTGTCCAGTCTATATGTTGTATATATATCTTCTCCCAGTCTGCAACTTGTCTTTTCACTTTGCTTATGTTTTTTATTTTGAGAACAACCCTCACTGCTGAATTTGGTTGATTTATTTATGTTTTTCTTTTAAGGGGAGGTTGCATCAATATTTACAAGTCACGTAGGCTTAAGTTTCTCTTCCTTTTACTATCATCCTTTGTATCAAAGTGGCACATTCTTTGTGTAATGAGTTCAGCAGTGCTCCTGTTTTCTATTCTCTGGGAACATTTGAGATGCTCTGTTCCTTTAATGTTTGGTAAAGTTCACCTGTAAAACCTTCTGGGCCTAGTGATTTTTGGTATATAGTGGTTTATGGGGGAGGGATGTGTGTACTTATACTACTGGTTCTTTTGTGGCTATAGGTCTATTCAAGTTTTCTACTTATTGAAAAAGTTTTGGTTTTTTTTCTAGGAG
>NW_017731479.1:3700761-3705710 GCF_001890085.2 Hipposideros armiger
AATGGCTGGCCGAGTGGCGCGTTGGTTAAGAGCTGGCTTGGGATGCCAGCTCTGAGCAGCAGGGCCCCGGTTCGGATCCCACATGAGGGCCAGTGAATCTGCGCCCTCTACAGCTAAGATGGTGAACAACAGCTCGACCTGGAGCTGGGCTGCTGTGAGTCGCTGGTGACGGCGTAGGCTGTAGTGGGGCTGCAGTGGGCTGCCATAAGCTACTGTGAGCGGCGGGTAGCCAGCGTGAGCGGCTGGCAACTGGTGTGAACTGCTAAGAGCTGCTGTGAGCGGCCATCCAATGGCCAGCGACCGATCTGCCTCATCTGGGAAGAGCACAATGATAATACCAACATGGGCCAGTGAAGTAACGCCCTCCACAACTAGACAGAAGAACAAAACAACAGCAACTTGTCTGTTCCCCTCCCCCAATTCCCCAATAAAATCTTAAAGAAAAAAAAAAGAAACTACACTATTCTTTAGAGGGGTGAAAAAGAATCTGCCTGTAATTACCAGTTGGCGCTCTGCATACTTAGATTTCCAATCACAGACAAAATAAAGTTGACCCTCAAACAACATGGGTTTGAATTGAGTGGCTCCACTTATAAGTGGATTTAAAAATCTCTTTCCCTTGGGGCCAGCCGAGTGGCTCAGTTGGTTAAGAGCTCGCTCAAGAGTGTGAGTTCTGAGCAACAGCGGTTCAAGTCCCGGCCCAAGCTGAGCTGCCCACAGGTGGCAGGATGGCTCAGCTAAAAAAAAAAAAAAAAATCTCTTTCCCTTTAGTGTTTACCCATAATTTTAACATGCTTACATGACTTAAAGTCTACAACTAGTCAGTTTTTCTGCCTTTTTTTAGAGAAAGGCCCTGAAACCTTTGAATTTCTGACCATATCTCTTTATAGCTTTCATGTTATTGTCTAGTATTTTCGTCTGTCTTGTTTTCTCTGTACTTCAATTAGTCTTCATTACTACTGTTATATAGTCAATGTCTATTTACATGTACCATATTTACTGTTTTTTTGCTCACTGCTGTTTTGGTATCCCATTTCTTCTAGTTTCCCTTCTTTTCCTGAAATAATAAGTCCTTGAACTTAATTCTTTGAAATTAATTTTAAAATTCTTGGAGATAAGTTTAAGAACGTAATTCTTTGAATATGCGTCTGGTAAATGGTAAATTCTCTGATTCCTTTTTTAAAAAAATGTCTTTTGTTTGTTTTTATTGTTGGTCACTTTTCAATGATAGTTTATCTGGGTGTAGGTAGGATGCATGAGTGGTTGTTTTTTTGTTTTGTTTTTTTAAAGATTTTTTATTGGGGAATTGGGGGGATGGGAACAGTGCTGGGGAATTGGGGAAAGGGGAACAGACAAGTTGCTGTNTGCGAGTGTTCCGCAAGACGAACAAACATTTCTAATACATTTTAACGTGGTAAATGAACCACGTCTTGCGATACAGTAGTTTGTTTCCAGAACGAATTATGCTTGCAAACCAAGGCATTACTGTACTTTCATATTATGTAAATTTCTACTATACTTGTATTACATCCCTTTTTTTATTCCTGGTATTTATGCCTTTTCTCTTCCTAATTTGTCCAGTTTTGTTGATCTGATTTATATTATTTATATCTTTCTCATACAATTTTATGTTCGTTGTACTCTGTTTATTTTCTGACTTCTCAGGTTAGATGCTTAACTCATTTTCAGTCATCTCATATTTGCATAAGGTTGTAAATTTTCATCTAAGATCTTTTTTAGCTATATCCCACAAGTTTTGATATGTCATTGAGAAGTGTCCCCAGACCCGATTCTGATGTGTGTGTGTATAGGCTTCTGCATACCAACAAGCAATTCTCAGACGCCAGCAGGGTGTCCTGAGAATTCAGCTCAGTTCTGACACTGTCTACCTAGAAGTAGCATCAGATTCCACAGGTTAAGGGTTCAGTCCTACGAAACTGCCTTCCCTCCCGCAACACAGACTTCAGATGCTAGTCACAAACCCAGGTTGTTACCTGTGCTTCTGACTCACAAATTGCTTTGGTCTTAGGGTCCCGCTCCTAGGATTCAACTGATTTGCTAGAATGGCTCACAGAATCCAGGAAAATCCCTTTACTCACTAGATTACTAATTTATTAGAAAGGATACGATTCAACAGCCAGATGAAGCGATACATGGGTGAGGTCCCAAATAAAGGGGCTTCTGTCCTTATGGAGCTTGGGGCCTGACATGGTGGCACATGGAAGTGTTCCCCAACAAGAGACCAACAAGCTGTCTTGGTTTTTTATGGAGGCTTCATTACACAGTCATTACACAGTCATAATTGACTAAGTCATTGGCCACTGGCTATTGAAGTCAATCTCCAGCCCCTCTTCCCACCCTGGAGGTCAGGGGGTGGGGACTGAAAGTTCCAAACCTCTCATCACCTGGTTGGTTCTCCTAACCAGCCACACCCTTGGGTGTGGTCCAGAAATCACCATATTAACGTAACAAAAGACACCGGTATCACTCTCAACACTTGGGACTTTTCAAGGGTTTGGGGAACCAGGTATGGATGAAGATCAGATATGTTACAAAGCACAGTGTTACAGTCATGTATTTATCGATCAGTTTAAACATTTTTCTATTGGCCATTATGATTTTCTGTGTGAATTATTTAGTAAGTTTAAAATTTTTTAGATGCCTTAGATTTCGGGTTTCTGTTTTTCTATTTTTAATTGTATTCTATCATACTCAGAACATGCTCTACACGATATTTATTCCTTGGTATTTTTTGAGATTTGCTTTTTGGTGTCCTAATTGGTTATTAAAACACTGTTTAATGTTTGCTTGAAAAACGTGTATTTTAAATTTTGGCTATAAGGTTGTGTATATCCATTAGATCAAGCTTGTGACTTTTGTTAAAGCCTTCTATATTAATACTAATTTTTGTTTGTTTGATCTCTTAAATAGTTATTAAAATCTCTTAAGCTTGTAGCTTTGTCATTTTCTCTTTACAGTTCTTGTGGATGAAAAGGGGGCTCTAATCTAACGGAAAGTAACCTCACAGGGTGATCTGATCATAAATTGCTAACTGGGCAGGTGATGGTGGGTAGTCAGGCCTGTAACTTCCCTAGTGAAAGGATATCTTTGGCTAATGTAAGCCCTGTCCATTGTTTTTGTTCATCTATTTTAACACACCTTTGAACTGCCCCTTTTTCAGACCCCTCAGAAGCTAAACCACCCAAGAGAGCACATAATCTTGTTAACTATCCTGTAATCCAGTCATAGCGATTTCCTCACCTTGCTTTCTCCTAAATTCATATAATCTTTCTTATGTTCCTTCCTTAATTCCAAATATATAAAAAGAACTGCAAAATTGCCATTCTCCAGAGCATTTGAAATTTTGCTTCCCAGCATATCGTCATTTTTGTCTCAGATAAACTCATAAAAATTATGTACAGGTTTGGGCGTTTCTTTTTTTTTTCTTAAAGATTTTATTGGGGAATTGGGGAAGGGGAACAGCCAAGTTGTTGTTCTTCAGTCTTAGTTGTGGGAGGGCGCAGCTAGCTCAGCTCCAAGTCCAGTCGCCATCCGGCTGCCCGTCGGCAGCTCGCGGCCGCCCAGCTCAAGGTGCGTTGTTCAATCTTAGTTGCGGGGGAGTGTAGCCCACCATCCCATGTGGGAGTCCAACCTGCAACTCTGTTGTTAGGAGCATGTGCTCTCACCAGCTGAGCCATCCTGCTACCTGTTGACAGCTCAGCAGCAGCTCAGCTCGGGTGCAGCTCACTGGCCCATGTGGGACTCGAACCGGTGACTCTGTTTCTCAGAGCTCGCGCTCTTAACCAACTGAGCCACTCGGCAGGCCCTTGGGCGTTAACTTATGTTGACATTCTGTCAGTTTTGCTTTAATAATGTTGAAACTATTTAGTTAAGTAGATGAGTTCAAGTTCGCTGTGAGGGAGAAGGGGAAGGGATTAGACAACATAAATACATAACTACAATATTGCCACAGGGACATGAAAGACAGTTTGAGGAATATAATTAATAATGTTGCAAATATTTTGTAGGGTGTCAGATGGTCACTGTCTTGCTAGGGAGACCACATCATGGGTGGGGTAGAGGCTTAATCACTGCACTGTACACCTGAAGCTAATGTTGTATAATATTGTATGTCAACTATAAGTGAAAAAAAAAATATATATATATATAGTCATGGGATGTGGAGTACAGTGTGGGAGTGGAGTCAAGGGAATTGTAATAGATATGTATGATATTGGGGGGAAGTGGGGTGGCAGATTGGGGGAGGGGGGTTGTCACCTCGAGGAATAAAAAGTATAGCTATTGCACTGTGTTGTACACCTGAAACTAATTCTAAAAAATGTGTATTTCACAATAAAAATAATTTAAACAAATTAAAAACTTCTGATCAGTGAAAGGCAATGTCAAAAGAATAAAAAGACAAGCCACAGAGTGGGAGAAAAGAAAAAAAAGTTAGTTGTGACGCTAGCTTCCCCACAAGTTGTTTATTTACAGTTAAGATGCAGTGAATTAGTCTTTAGTAATGCATCTCACCTTAGTATAGCTCCTTGATACTCATTTTTATATCCTCTCCCTTGCCTTTCGGTACCATTATTTTTAAAATGTGTCTTGTAGCTGGTTTTGATCTAATCTGAGACAACCTTGTCTTTTAGCTAGTAAATTTAAACCATTTGTATTTATCACAATTTGTGATTTATAGTTGGTTTTATTTCTGCCATCTTATTTTGTGCTCTACTGTTTTCGTGCCTTTTTTTTTTGCCTTTTTAAATTTCCTCTTTTAATTGGATTGAATGAGTTTTTTTCTTTTTTTTTTTTTATTCCACCAACCTCACTCCCATTCTGCATACTTTGGGGAAATTATATACAGTTGATCTTTAAACAACTCGGGTTAGAGGCTCAGACCTCTCTTGCCATCAAAAATCTGCTTGTAATGGCTGGCCGAGTGGCGC
>NW_017731479.1:3707260-3746766 GCF_001890085.2 Hipposideros armiger
CCAGGTTGAGCTGTTGTTCAGCATCTTAGCTGTGGAGGGCAGTGTCACTGGCCCTCATATGTGGGATCCGAACCGGGGCCCTCTGGCATCCCAAGTGAGTTCTTAACCATCGCGCCACTCGGCCGGCCCGAGTGGTTGTTTTTTGTAGCATTTCATTTCTGAAATATGTCTTTGTTTCTGTAATTGATTTTGAAAAGCCTGCCTACGGTTAGTCTAATTACTACTCTCTTGAGGAAATATTTCTTTTCTTTATGGCTACTTTTGAGACTATCTTTGTTTTAGGTATTCTAAATTGCATTAGGTTGTGAATAGATGTGGATTTATTTTAACTTATTCTACTTGGGACTTTCCCCTTGAATCTGAAGACTCATACCTTTAATTGAACCTGGAAAATTCTCAGCCATTATCTCTTCAGTTTTTGCTTCTTCTATTCTCTCTATTCCCTCCTTTTGGAATGTCTGTTTAAATGTGTGTCAGGCCTCATGCTGGCTTTCGTGTCTCAGAATGTTTTAAATTATGAAATACCACACATTCGGAAGAGTGACTATATCTATAGTTTAAATAATAACAATATATGTTATATAACAGTATACATTAGAGTTTAGTATAATAATACTAGAAAATGGGCACCTATGAGTTTACTGCCAGCGGCTTGAGCAGAGCAGTCCCTGGAGTAGAGTTCCTGAGGTGAAGTACTCACATGGTTTTTCTGAGGATGCAGTAAAGGAGTAAGACTGGCTTAGGTGCTTGGTAGCGGTTCCTTCTGTAAGGAGAGATACAGTTAGGGATGGGGTAGAGTGGGCTCTGGAGGTTGTTAAATTTTGGGTCACATTTATTGAGCACAAGTGCTGGGATAGTACCAAGTACTTTACCTGGATTGTCTCAGGTAATCCTCACATCAGCTCTTAAAGAATGAATTATAATGTTTTCGTTTTACAAATGAGGAACAGAGGCTGAGAGATGAAGTAATTTGGCCAGGACCTCAGATCTAGAAAACAGCAGAGCCAGAACTGCAGCCCAGACAGTCTGGTTCTCAACCACTGGTGCTTTGCTGCCTGTAAATGACCCGTGTGGCTTCTCTTACAACACCTAGATTCTGTATAGTATTGTGTTCCTTGGCATTTTCTTCTCTGAATTCCTTTTTTGGTAATGCAGGTCAGGAGATCCAAACTGGATTTAATTAGCTTTGCAAGAGAAAGGGGCAGCATGTGAAAAAAACTCAGGCCGTATGTCTGTAGACAGGGCACATCTCCACACCTCAACTTAGAACTCACTTTTCTCAAAGAAAACCTTTCCCAAAGGCCGTGACTCCTACAAGCCCGGTTGGATGCCCTTCTGTGCTCCTGCCACCCCGTGCCTGTCCTCGGGGAGCAGGTCTCCTGCTGCACTGTAATTGGTAGTTTAGATGTCTTGTCTTCTCTCACCAGACTCCATGCTCAGCCAGGACCGGGCTGCCCTGTTCACTTTGGTATTACCAACATTCAGCACACTGGCCCGTACAAGTTCACACTAACACATATTTGTCATTCTTACTGGTGGAGTAAATATATTATGCTACGAGAACTAATAATAGAATAGATTTTATTGAGTAGTTAGTGTATACTAGGTACTATAAATTAGAATTTTAACATCCCTGTACAGACAATTGCTATACTACATTATGATTTACCTAAAAAAGTTCTCTCACTTAATCCTCACAGTAATCCTGGGAGGTAACTATTATTGTTACTCATTTTGCAGATGATAAGTGGAAGCTTAGATTACGTGATTGGCCCGAGGTCACACGTGGTTTAAGTAGTATAGCCTGCTTTTGAACCCCGTCTGCCTTACTCTGGAGCCTGTGGTCTTTACCCTTTAGCGTACTGCTTCTCTGGAGATTTCACAGCCAAGTCAAAGTGGAGAAACAATTTATTGATCCTGAAAAATTGCCAAGAAGCCTGCCCCAGTTTGTGATGACTTGCCAGAATAGGAGAGTAACAACAAAAAAATGGGTTTAGTTTTGCATTGTGGTGATTTCTTTTTGTTCACCTGCTATTGGAGCATGTGAAACCTCAACATGGGTTGACATTATGCTGCTTACAAAAAAATGAAGTAGCTTTTGTACATCTGTTGTTAAAACAGCATTTGTCTTGGTTAACACAAAATTGATCTAAGCCAGACTGGTTTGTTAGATTCAAATGTGTAACATAAGCAAATTGTGATGACTACTTATGGCCAACATTAAAAATTGTAGTCTTAATGAGAGGTGGAACTGGATAATGGATGAGATGTAGTTGGTGTTAATCAGACTGGCTGGCTGGCATTTCTGTTGATTGAAGACAGTGGAGAGACTGAGGCATTGAAATGTAGTCCTTTAGTCCCTAAACAATAGCTAACGCGTTTCTTTTTATTACCCTAACTTTGCCTGCTCAACAATGCTATTCATTTCCAGAACTGTTAATTTGTATATTCAAGGATAGTAGCTTATAGTAAAAGTTATATTTTAAATAATACCGGGGGTTTTTTTGCAGTAGAAATATACCTATAATTTATAATTTGGCTATCATAGGATTATAGTTTGGTAAAAGACTTTTGTGTTGTCTTTTGCTATATCTATTAATACTATTGATTAAATAAAATCTCTATTATTTTAGGAATTGACTGTATTTCCCCATGTATAAGACGCTTCCATGTATAAGACACACCTTAATTTTGGGGCCCGAAATTTGAAAAAAATGTATTACATAAAGTTATTGAACTCAAGTTTTGTTTTTTTTTTATAGGTTTTTATTGGGGAGTTGGGGTATGGGAACAGCACTGGGGAGTTGGGGGAAGGGGAACAGACAAGTTGCTGTCCTTTTGTCCTTCAGTCTAGTTGTGGAGGACGTTGCTTCACTGGCCCAAGTTGGCACCATCATTGCGCTTTTCCCGGGCGAGGCAGATCAGTCGCCGGCTTCTGGACGGCCGCTCACTGCGGCTGCTGGCCACTCATGCTGGCTGCTGGCTACACACGGTAGCCCATGGCAACCCACTGCAACAGGGGCTGCAGCTTATGCCATTGCCGGCGACTCACGGCAGCCCAGCTCCAGGTTGAGCTGTTGTTCAGCATCTTAGCTGTAGAGGGCAGTGTCACTGGCCCTCATATGTGGGATCCGAACCGGGGCCCTCTGGAGTCCCAAGCCAGCTCTTAACCAACGCGCCACTCAGCCAGCCCTGAACTCAAGTTTTATTCATCATAAAATTCATACAACTCCTCATCACTTGCGGAAAATGCAAGTAAAAATATCTACGACTACTATATAACATGCACCCAGTTTTTAGACCCTAAAATTTTGGGAAAAGGGTGCATCTTATACATGGGGAAATACGGTAGATTCTTAATTTGATGGAGTGTCCTCAGTAGCAACTGTATCTGGAAATGAAAGTTGACAGTTCTTACTAGTTGACATTGGCTTATATATGAATGTTATCACTTGTAAACCATGGAGAGTTTTGGGTGGAGGTGATAAAGGAGAAATGGGTCTGAGAGAGCACTCAAACTCTGGCATTGATATTACATACTAAGCTTGTTTCTCTCTTCTTTCAGACTGGTCGAATTGACAAATCCTACCCTACAGTATGTGGTCACACAGGACCGGTGCTCGACATAGACTGGTGCCCACATAACGATCAGGTCATTGCCAGCGGTTCAGAGGACTGCACGGTTATGGTAAGCTCCCAGGGTGTGGCCCACACACAGGCCAGTGAGACCCACCTACTGCCTTCAGAAAGTATGGAAAGTATGTGTGTGTGTATAGAGGCTGGAAAATCATAGCCGTTTTGATTGTTCATTGGATTAGACTTAGTGACATTAAAGTTTAACTGCAGATAAGCTTTTTTTTTTCCCCCAGAAAGCTTTTTACAAAGCCTTATATCAAAAGGCTGTACTATGTTGTCTTTTTTTTTTCTTCTTTTGTACGAGGTGTGTGTGTGTACATGTTTATTGCCAGTTGACACGTCAGCTCGGTGGGAAGATTTTAGAGAAATTGATTTGACTTTCTGGTAATTCTGTGAATAACATTGGACCATGTGACTCACCCTCCCCTTCCCAAAGGAGAAAAAACACCGATAGCATGAGTTGTATATTATGGTGAACTAAGATGGCAAAGGTTATACAGATAAAATGGGGTGTGTAACAGATATTGAGAGATAGCAAAGAGTTTTTACAAGTGACTCTTTACAAGATAATGTCAGAAGGTGTGTTCTGTCCACTGGACCCTGGTTAAGGAAGTCCTTTTTGTGCAGCTATACAAACATTTTGGGAAATGTTTAAAGTTAAGTTCTTCATATTCTCTCACTTGGATTCCAAAAGTAGGTTATGTATGAAATCAGGTTTGGGGGTACTTTTTAATGTAAAGCTTGCTGTTCTTGATTATGTTCTTCTTAGCCTTAAAATATAATTATTGGTTTTGATCGTTTCTAAATCCTAACCCAAAATATATTGAAAAGGTTAAGCACAGATGAGGAGTACTGAAATAAATACTAAAATAAGTGAGGGCTAATTAACTAATTAAGTTACCAGCAGTTTTACACATGTCAGGTGGAGAGCTTGGAGAACCACGCTACTTTTGTTTCCCCCTTCATTTTCTGTTGACTGAACCAGACTTGCAAACATTGTTTGGAAGCCTTTATTAATTAAAATTCTTGTACATAAACATAAATTCATTCCTGAACTGTGCCATTTAAACATTTACTCATTTCTCCTCATGGACTTTTGGCTGAGGATAACTCCTCCTGTGATCTCATCATTTTGGCAGCCAAAGCACGTTAAAAAAATACGCTGCTGTTAAAAGGAATTGTTCCATTTAATGTGCCTTGAAAATTGATCATTTTAATGGTTCCAGACACATTTTGCTAAGGGAAGGGAACAGTGTTTCTACCTGATGCCAAAACTGAGTTTAACCTGTCTGGAAGAAGCAGGTTTGATCCATCTTTCGCGCTCTCCAGCATTATTAGTCATGTTGCCCCTTTAAAAAAGCTTTTGTATTATTAAACACATTAAACAAAAGTTAAGTGAATTCAGTTAAGTGTATTAAGTGAGTTAAGTGATGATTTATTACAAAGTGAATACCCTGTAACCATCACCAAGGTCAAGAGATAGAACTTTCTCAGCCTTACAGACTCTTCCATGCACCCCATCCCAATCCCAAACCCCTCCCTCCCGAAAAGTAACCACTATCCCAATTTTTCTGAGACTCACTTCCTTGCCTTTCTTTATGGTTTTAATCACTCAAGTGTGCATCTCCAGACACTGTAGCTTAGTCTTGCAAGTTTTAAAAACTTGATTATGTCTTTTTAAGTCTTTCTTAATCCTTCTCCATCCTTTTCTTGTCCTGAACAGTGTTATCTGTTGAAGAAGACTGTCCTTTGACCTATATCTTTCAACAGCCTAGGTTTTGCAGATTGCACCCTCCCGGTGCAGTTCCACATGCCTCTGTTCCCTGAATTTCCTGCAGATTGGCAGCTGGATCCTGAAGTGTGATCAGATTCAGGTTCGATCCCTTTGGCAAGACTTTATAGCTAGTGTTAAATGTTCTTCCATCGGAGGCACAGGATGTCAAGTGCCTGGTTTTTGATTTGTGCAGCTGTTGACACTCAACACCTAGATTCATCAATTCATTGTATGGGGTTTCACAAAATGGTGATATTCAACTCAGTTATTTTGTTTTCAGCTTTTAGCTGGTAAAAATTTTAAGGTGAAACTCCCTCTTACCTACTACTAGTTAGTTACCCAATAATACAATTCATATAGGAAAGCAAGATATGTGCTTGATTCTTTCCTTTTATTTACCCAGTTTTCAGGATAATGAATTGGTTCTCTGTCTTTCTCAGAAGGTGACCAATTAGGTTTTTTTCCCCCCTTTCATTTTGAACTCATGGATTTATACATATTTCACAGGTTTTGATCTATTACAGTTCTTATTTCAAAGCTCAGGTCATCCACTTTCGTTAATGGGAACCTTTTGAGGTTCCTTTGTCCTTTTGACATGACCCTAGTTTTTAATAGCTTATTTGCTACTTGGTATATTAAGGTGTTCCAGGCTCATCGTGGATATCTCATGCCCCACACCGCAAATCGGCCATTTTTCTTAGAAGCTCTGATTTCTTTTAATGGAAAATGGAATTTCTAGATCACAATCTGGGTGCTAGGGATGCTCGTACCATGGTGATCACTGTTTTTAAGACTTTGCTATTGTTATCACTATGTATGGTGTCAGGTGGGTACTAGACTTATTGGGGGGATCACCTCCTAAGTTATATAAATGTCTGACCACTATGCTGTACACCTGAAATTAATATAATATTGCATGTCAACTGTAATTGAAAATTTTTTTTAAATTTAGAGACACTTCAATAAATGGGGCTAGAATATACAGATATATTTAAAGATATAATACCTTATGACTTCATCTTCATATTTCCAGTTCAAATTCAGGACTATAGAGTTTACCTAACCGCTTTAATATTACATCTCTATCTCCTTTCTTCTACTGAGAATCCTGGTTTTCAAGGAGTCAGAGGATGAATTAGAATACCCTGATCCATCTCATTTGCTTTTTCACAGTATACATACAGTAACCTCACAGTCAAAATACTAGCATCACCACGAATTATGATTACTGAAAACAGTTTTAAAAAAATTAACTTTCAGTCCATGCTATCTCTACTTTCCCTCCATTTAAAAATGATGTGCTCTATGTTTTCAAGATCACATAGCCTCATAACAGCCTTACCTCTTGGTTCTGCAAGTAACTACATTTAGTGTTGTCCATCAGTCCTTATGCTGATCTCTCTCAAGTCATTTGGATTACCCGAAGCTCCTTCTCTGGTAGATTCTAGACCCAGGACTCCAGAATCCAACCAGAGAGTGCTCCCGTCTGGGATAGGCCCCTCACTGAGAGAAATGACAAGGAATGAAATCAAATAGGAAAGGCTCGTGGGAACAATATTCTCTAAGTTCTCCTGTGTTGATAATGACCTTTATACTTGAAGGTTGGTTTTCCTGGATGTAAAATCCTTGGCTCACAGTTTTTCCTCGAGTATCTAAATATATTCTATTTTCTTTTGGCATAACGTGTTGGTGTCACACAAAAAAAACCCCACCAGATGATAATCTAATTTTCTTTCCCTTGTAAACCATGTTCTTTTTGCCTAGATATTCATAAGGATTTTTTTTTCTCTTACAATGTAGTAATTTTACTAGAATATTGTTGGTTATTCTGAATTGGTATTTCTAGGTTCATACTGTTTGAATATATAATTTCTAGTCTTACCCACCATACCCCCATGAAAGTTGTTTTAAATTATAACCTTTGCGATTTGTTCTGTTGGCTCACTTTGGGTTTCTTCTTCAGGGACTCCTCTGTTATCCATATGCTTTATCTTCTTTACCTATCATTAATATTTGTCAGTTTCTCTTCAGACCCTTTTTCTTGTTCATTTCTTTTAGACTAAAAATATTCTGATTTTTACCTTTTATTTGGGGGTGGGGGGGCAGGTGTTGTCTGTTATGTTTCTTTGCTCTTAGGTTCTTTCTTGGTTTGTCTTCATTTCTAAAGTGCTTTTTATTTCTAATATTTTGTTGACTTATGCCACCTTCCTTTTGAGTATTTCTAATTCTGATTTATAATGTTTCCTGTCTTGTATGGTTTCCTTAATGTCTATTATCTTGTTTTGAAGTAGTATGTGATAGTTTTTAACTCTTCTTTTTTTGAGCATGTCTTTTTAGCATTCTTATATTATCTTAGGGATATTCTATACCTTGTTTTCTTTTTTCCTTATAGTAATTTTGGGACCTTGATTTTTAATTTTTCTTATTTTTATGTGAACTTAGTTTTCCTTTAACTTTAGAGGGTGGCTTGGTTCACACAGCTGTTCTAACTTCACGGGGCTCCACCTTCTGTCATTTTCGGGTAGTGCTCATAAACATGGTGACTTGCTTTCTGAGACTTCCTGGTCTGCTTTTATTTGGCCTTTCTCATTCGTTTGTTCCTCTTATTTCTATCCTGCTCGGATTTTATTTCATTTCTTGAAATTTCGCCTCAGTGTAGGGCCTGTCTTGGAAGGGAGCCCTCTCTGGCTGGTTTCTAGACTACTGGGGACTGCTCCGGCCCTTCAGACCTTTTTATTTTAGGCCCCTACACTCATCTGCTATTGGAAAGGGCAAAACTGCTCCCAGTTTCCACTGCTGGTCTCATACTGGCCAGCTGTTCCCAGGTCTGTGAGGCACCCCCATTGCTGCTCCATGATTTTTCCCCACAGAAGCTGATAGCATGCGGGTTACCTGGCTCTTGGTGGCAGCTCTTCACTCACTTCCATTGGGGAGTTATCACCTAGTTTTGTGTAAATATTGTTTCTGGGTATTTGGTTTTGTTATCTGCTTGCTCTGTGTTTTTATGGAGGGACTTGGGAAGATCCCAAAACTACGCTGCCACTGACACCACCACCTTCCCAGAGTCCTCTAACGTTGCCCCTTTATCGGTATCGCCAGAGTGAACATTTTGTAAATTAAATAATGCTTTGGGATAAATTCTCCTCCTAGTTATTTTTTTAAGTCCTTAAGTATGGCACTGATATTTTAATCATTTAATGTCCCCCAAATCATTTGTTATTATTAGGGTAATTGCAAGAAGCTTTTATAGCTTAGCAGGTGAAATGAAATTTTAAAGAAATACTTGATATTCTCCTACCGCACCTGCTTCTTAATATCTAGTTTTCCATTTTGCTCCCCTGAAGGTAAAAGAGCACTGTGCAATAGAGTGAACGGTTTCAGACAACCCCATTTCAAACAGGAAAGTTCTCTGTAGCTTCCCAAGCCTGGGCTGTTTGTAGTAAGCCATGAGCTACAAATAGCAGGCAGTATGCCAAGGCCCAGTTCTGGTAGAGAAAGGATACCAAGAAAAACCCGAGTCTGGGAGTTCTCAGCACGTGCAGGTCACATAAGTGCTTTCGGCCTCGGTTGCCTTACATGTAAAATAATAATAATAATTTCAATGGAGATGATTGAGGGAGGTAAAAGTGTTTAATGAGTTATTATCTTTTGCAGTGAGTTTTGATATGTACCTCTAGTGGATTCATAGCAGTAAGAATATCTTTAGCAAATATTCAGTAGAAAAAATACAGTAGAGCCAATTTATCAAATGAACTGTAAAAGAATTAATTTTAAAAACTGCCTTTTGTATTTGTAGTATAATTCCATTGAGTCCTAAGCAGTTGAGTATTGATTTGTTGATTTTGCAAGCATGGATTTCATGACAGTGTCACTTTGATTGTAGTTTTATAGGAGAAAGAATGCCAGCCTGAGGGTACATTCCTCCATTTTTTAGAGATGGCTTCTTTAAGCAGCCTTAAAGGAAATTATATTGGCATGGTTTAATGTACACTTAAGGTGCTACTTTTAATGTACTACTATTTGAAATGATGTTTTATACCAGCAGATAGCAATTATTTATATAGATAGATAGATATCTATATATATAAAAACAAACGCTCCTCCTAGAAACTATACTCAGCTTCTAAGTTTTCGATATTTTTGATACTGTGAGGTTTTTTTTCTCCAATAATACCTGCTCATAGAGAACTTTAGAGGTTGTGGCTACTAGTATTTTACTTGGGAAAATTTTAGCTCCAAGAAAATAATAGTGCTTTAACGAATACAAAAAGCAGCCAAGGGCCGGCTGAGTGGCTCAGTTGGTTAAGAGCTCGCTCAAGAGTGCAAGCTCTGAGCAACAGCAGTTCGAGTCCCGGCCTGAGCTGAGCTGCTGCTGAGCTGCCAACAGGTGGCAGGATGGTTCAGCTATAAAAAAAAAAAAAAAAAGAGCACCCGAGTTAAGTTTTGTGAACAATGCTAATTCAACACTGTCCCTTATATTCAGGTCTTATTAATCAAGCACAAATTTTTAAAAACGGCTAATTCAGACAGTGGGGTTGCATACCTGTTTTTTGCAGAGTCTGGGTGAGGGTAAGATCTTTCAGGCAGAACTGGAGTCTTACTTGTCTCTAGCTAGATGTTTGGAACAGTCCTGAGTGATTAAGTTTAAATGGACACTTTTCCCTTCTCCCAAATGAGTCTTACACTCCTGTGGAAAGCAACAAAAATAAGCTCCCTATTTGACACATTTGCTTCTGTTGTCAATTTTCCTAATACAGCTTTTGCCTTGAAATACGCATAAGAATGGAAGTGATGTAGTTGGTGATGGTGAGTGTGTGCCTCAGGGCTCCTGTCTCTCTCAGTCCTTCAGGGCTTCATTTCATTTCTATTTTGTACAGATTGCATCTGGGCCATTTGCCAGTGGGTATTATAGCCTTGGCAAATCAGAACCCAGCTCTCAGTTCTTGATTTGCCCCCCCAAACTAATATTGTTCTCAGTGTTATGCTTCATTTAGGAAACTCCTGACCTTCTGCATCCTAGCCCTTGGGCTATTGAATCAGTGGTTTCTGTAGGGGGTTGTGCTGCTGTGCAGCTGCTATAGCATCGTATGCCTCTTCCTGTCCCTCAAGATCATCTCTTTCCTTCATTTCCCCTTTGGAATTGGTTTTCTTAGCATCTGAAAATTAAACATGTGGCTTTTGGGGGGAAGAGCCCTTGTGATGGCTGTAACTCTAGTGCCTAGCCCAGTAGCAAGTCCGTGACGGGTGATTAAAATAGCGAAGCAGTGTCTGGAAACACTGGGTAAGCTTTCAGTTTGCACCGTGTTTGAGAAGTAAAATCATCAAACAAATTGCACTTTAAAATTACTACTTGAGAGAAACCCAAGTTTCTTAATTTTACTTTTTTCTTGTTGGAAATGTTCTCTTGAGCTGTCCTTTTCATATTCAGAATTTCACATGTCAGTGATACAGCAGTTCCTGCACATGGGCTTAAAGTTGTTTTTTTCCAGAACCACAATGGGTTTTCACTGATTGATTCACTTTTTCATCTGGAAGCCCTTGGGACTGATTGTGGTTTTTTTTCCCCTTTTCTTTCAAAACAAAACAAAACATTGCCATAGTAATGTATTATCCAAATAGAAAATTTCAGGAACACACAGTATTATTTAAAAAACAAAAACAAAATCAAGTGGAGGAGGGATAGCTTGTAGTCCCTTCCAGGCTGTGATGCCCACTGTGGCCACAGCAGAGGATGTTTGATGCCAGTTTTCCTCTCCACTCACTGCATATGGATGTTTTTTTGTTTTTTTGTTTTATCTGAGCCATCCTGCCACCTGTTGGCAGCTTAGCGGCTGCTCAGCTCCGGATGGGACTCCAACCACTGTTGCTCAGAGCTCACACTCTTGAGCAAGCTCTTAACCAACTGAGCCACTCGGCCGGCCCTCACTGCATATGGTTTTGAAAAAGTTTTTTGGTATTAGAGTACTAGCTAGTAGCCATGGAGCAGAGAAAGTCTAACGGACCTGCCTAGAGATCAGTTATTCTCACTTGTGCTAATTGGCCTTGGTGTGAACTAGAGCCTTCACTCATGTGATATCTTGACCGTAAGTTAGATATTGTGGGACAGTGCTGAATTAATTCGAAGACAAGACTCATTCCAAGAAATTATAATGTTCAGACTTCAAAATATAGGGGGGTCATAGTAACAGCAAGAAAAATAATCATGAACATATAGTAGGCACTTTTTTTTTTTTTTTTGCCAAGTGCTGTTTTTAAGCCTTTATGCGCATGATTATATTGAATCATTGTAACAGCACAGTAAAGCAGGAACCTGCCCCATTTTACACTTTAGGAAACACAAGCCCAGGGAGTGACATTTTGTCAAAGGTCACCCTATTCACAGTATTTCACATTAGGGTGGTGCTTGTGTGTGCAACATGTTTTAGCTCATTTGACCTTTCCAGTAACCCCCGTGGAAGCAGAGCTGATTCTTTCCCCAGTATCAAACAAGGAAATTGAGGCTCCCAGAAATAAGCTCCCTTCTTAATGCCAACTTGGCTAGTCAGCATCCCAGCTCGCACGGGGAGTCCCTGTCTTCTGACGACCAGGCCAGCGCCCTTTCTGCCACACCAGCTGTGCAGAAGGCTACACACAAGAATACTGAACATGCACCGAGTGGCACTTCTGCTCTTCATTGTCCTGGTGCTGACCTCTTCAGTTCAAACCGGAAGGCCATTGCCCGGAAGCAGCAGGCAGCCCTAAAATGGGCAGAGATGCATGATGACAGGGCTGTGGTTCTGGCCAGTGAGCACCAGCCGAGGGCTGTGTGTGCTTCCTGTGGAGAGACTTACCGCTCTGCCGGCTCTTCTGCACAGCCCACGGTGGAGAACAGCACCACCTTCATTTACTAGCAGAGGCGAGAGTTCCGTTGTCTTTTCATTTAATTTCACAGGCTTCCCAGTCGCTTTCTCCTCCCGCTGGAAGGCCTCGTGCAGGTGTTACCTTTTTTTCTCTGTCCTTTTCCCTGCCAACCGCTCAGCCAGCCTCTAGGGCGCACCCGCTTTTTAGAAAATTGCTATATGCATCTGTCTGTGTTTTTTATTTTGAAACTTGATTTCTTTCTTTCCTCATCCCCTTCCTTCCTTCTTTCCTTCTTCCCCCTGTCACCTTACTCCTGTTCATCCTTAGAGGTCGTCGCCCTAGGGAGCTTTCCTGGACATACAAAACTTGGACAGCAAGAAGGTAACCTCGTGACATTTGTATTTTCGTTTAGCACTCGGCTTATTGACCAGCATAGCCTCGGTTACATGTGTGTGGTTTCCTCGTGTATAACCCAGGTAATAACCATAGCTAACATTTATCAGAGTCTGCCGTATGCAGGCGTTACTCTAACTGCTTTAGACTCGTATTATCACACTGGTCCTCAGAACAACACAGTGAGGGCAGGTTCATTATTATTCCCATTTTGTAGCTGAGGAAACTTAAGGCCCAGACAGCTTAGGTGAATGTCCCCAAGGTCATACAGCTGACACATGGCTGAATCAGGAATTGAACAGCCTGTTCTAGTTCGGGAGCCCATGTTCTTAACCACTGCACTGTACTGTTTCCACCTTTTGGGGCACTGTTTGTATGCCAGGCTCCATTCTAAGGGCCTTACTGACTCATTTCATCCTGACAGCAGCCCTAGGAAGTCTGGCACTGATGTTACCTCTGTGCACAGTGATGTTGGGTTGTTCGCCCAGGACCATCACAGTAAGTGGCCTGGTCAGGATTTGAACCAGGGTCTGTTTGGCTCCAGAGACCATGCTCCAAACCTCTATATCACACCGCTTGTCTTTGCTTACTTGGGCTTTCAGTCTCATAGAAGTCTTTGTTTCTGTCAGGCAGTAAACTCCTCAAGCGCATAGCGTATGTATGTTTCATCGCCCTTTCCCCACTTGCCTGGTAACGGACCTACCTTAATAGTAGCTACTTAACTGTGCTACATGAATGAATAACCAAGCTAGTAAAATAGGTTAGGTGCCTATATTAAATGAATAAACATAGTTGAAGGAACCATTGAATCTGCCGAAAGTGATATCAAGAAGGAGGAACAGAGTTTCCTTATTTTCAAAATTATGAATGTTTTGCTCCATCATTAAAATTTCCTGGCAATCCAAGGAGATGGACGAGGAAGCTACAGAAAGGGGAAGGTGCAGTCCCGTTATGAGCTCTGCTTCTGCCCTAATATTTCAGACTGGAACGCTATCATAACCAAAGCCTGCTATCCCTCCACACCTCGTTAGGGACTTGGAACACACACTATTTATTCATTCGTGGTCAAGTCGCAGGCTTTTTGATCCTTGCAAGAAAACCCAGCAGCCCGTGGTTATAGGGCCATCTGCAGATGGCAGGCAGTACTGCCACTCGAAGCATGGGTCAGAATTCATCTTGTAAAATGCATTTCCTGTTGAGTCACTAAAGTCTTATTTCATTATTATTTTTCTGCCGGCATCATGCTTTGATCAAATCAGTGGTCATTTTCTGTTCGTTCTGTTCAAAATTTCAGCCTTCCTTTATATTCAGATAGCTAAATTCAATTTGGAGCTGTTTTACTAATCATAAACCCTGAATAAAAATAGCGTATATCAGGATGAAAGCATACAAGCATATAGTGCTGGGCAGCTGACGTCAGAAAGAGGAAGCCCACACTCTCCCAGGGGAGAGGCTGTGGTCTAGGTGAGGGTTAGAGAGAGGCAAGGTAGGTTTTCTGTTTGCCTTCTATGCTTGTTTACATCTGCATTGTTTAAAATTTGCTGAATGATGAGAGTTCAGAGGAAATGAGGTGACACTCTAAACCCGGGCTTTCAAAAGCCTCATTTCCTTTGCCGTGATTTGCATAAGGCGTTATATTTAGGTAGGGCAGAATTTAGCTACAAAAATGAATAATCACTTAACGCATCACTTTTTCCACTCTTCAGGATGGCAAGCTTTTTGGTCTGTTTATTTGTAGGACAACAGAACTGAGCTGGACCTTAAACACTCATCTAATTCAGATCTCTGCCTTCCACTAAGCAATTAAAAACAGACAGTTGTTTGTCTCCGTAAAAACCCCAACAAAGGAAAATTCTGTTTCTCACTCCTTGTACTGATGAGCATGATATTTCACTGGCGAATTCTAATTTTTCATGAACTAGTTCCATAAAAGATTTTTGGTAGTAAATTATGTATCTTCATATATAAGAAGATAATTAAACTTGAGCCTTTTCACAAACTTAAATATTGGGTTGTCAGAAAAATCATGGCGTAGTTTTTCTATGGTTTTCATTGCAAAAATGCGTCATTTTTCCCGACAACCCAATATTACCTAATATCTGCTTTTCTCCAGGGTTCTTGGTGCTATTCAGCTTAGCCATGATTCAGTCTCCTTCTTTTTAGAGCGTGTTCCTTAGTCTTTTAAAACCCAGGTCTTCCATTGTTAAACATAAAGCTTCTTGCTTTCTATATCCTTTTCCTGTATTCTTCAGCTATCACCAGCCCCCAACCCCCCAGCACTAAGCAACCACTAACCTATTTTTTTTTCTTTAGCTGAGCCATCCTGCCACCTGTTGGCAGCTCAGCGGCAGCCCAGCTCGGGCCAGGACTCGAACCGCTGTTGCTCAGAGCTCATACTCTTGAGCGAGCTCTTAGCCAACTGAGCCACTTGGCCCTTCTACTTTCTGTCTCTCTATATTTTCCTATTCTAGACATTTCATATCCACATAGTCCTACCAGATCTGGTCTTTTGTGACTGGCTTTTTTAGCATAATACTTTCAGGCTTTGTCCATGTTGTAGCATGTATCAGTACTTCATTCCTTTTTATGGACAAACAGTATTCCGTTGTACAGATACATCACATTTTGTTTATCCATTTATCAGTTGCTGGACATTTGGTGGTGTTTCCATCTTTGGCTATCACAGATAACGCTGCTATGAACATTTGTGTATAAGTTTTTGTGTGGACATATATTTTCATTTCTCTTGGGTGGATATCTAGGAGTGGTATCACTGGGTCACGTGATAACTACACTTAATTGTGTGAGGAAGGACCTGCCGAGTGGCGCGATGGTTAAGAACTGGCTTGGGATGCCAAGAGGGCCCCGGTTCGGATCCCACATAGGAGGGCCAGTGACACTGCCCTCCACAGCTAAGATGCTGAACAACAGCTCAACCTGGAGCTGGGCTGCCGTGAGTCGCCGGCAATGGCGTAGGCTGTAGCCCCTGTGGCAGTGCGTTGCCATGGGCTACCGTGTGTAGCCAGCAGCCAGTGTGAGCGGCCAGCAGCCTCAGTGAGCGGCCGTCCAGAAGCCGGCGACTGATCTGCCTTGCCCGGGAAGAGCGCAATGATGGTGCCCACTTGGGCCAGTGAAACAACGTCCTCCACAACTAGACTGAAGGACAAAACAACAGCAACTTGTCTGTTCCCCTTCCCCCAATTCCCCAGCACTGTTCCCATCCCCCCAATTCCCCAATAAAAATCTTAAAAAAAAAAAAATTGTGAGGAACTTCCAGGACTGTTTTCCAAAGCAGCTGTACCATTTTACATTCCCACCAGCAGTGTAAGAGGGCTCTGATTTTTCCACATCCTTGCCAGTACTTGTTATCTGTCTTTTTTATTCCATCCTAGTGGATGCAATGTTTTATTGTGGTTTTGTTCTGCATTTCCCTAATGACTAATAGCGTTGAGCATCTTTTCATGTGCTGTTTTGACATTTGTAGATCTTCCTTGAAGAAATATCTACTTAGGTTCCGTGCCCATTTTAAAAATTGGGTTATGTTCCTGTTATTGAGTTGGAAGAGTTCTTTATATATTCTAGATAAATGTCCCTTATTAGCTATGACTTGCAGATGTTTTCTCCCTTTCTGTGGATTGTCTTTCACTTTCTTGATCGTGTCCTTTGAAACACAAAAGTTTTACATTTTGACAAGGTCTACTTTACCTACTTGTTTGTTGTAAAATTTGACTTCTCTGGTACATGTTGCAAAACTATTAGGTATATTTTTATTTTCCAAATGAAAAAGTATTAGAAAACATGATGTTTTAAAAACTGCAGAATTCACCAAGAGCCCTTGTTGGGTGGAGTTTGCTCTCCCCTGGGCCCATGGGACCCATGGACTTAGCTTGGGAACCTTACTCCACTGCTGCTTTTCATGGGTGCTGCAATCATTTTGTATTTTTCTTTCAGCTTTTTTTGCATGCTCTGACTGGAGAGTTTGAACTTAAGGGAATCTGAAATAAAATTTTAACTAATATTAAATAAAAGTGGAGAGGTAACATTTTGTAGGCCTAATGGATATTCCGATCTTTAATATCCTGTTACATTTTTAAAACAACTGTATACAGTCATTTCACAATAGTCTGCATTTCATTCAAAAACCATCGTGTGTTCTGTTTCTGCAGAGCAAGTCTTTAAACTGGGTGGTCACAGTAAATGTGATGATGAAAGGTGATCGCTTTCACATGGATCATCTTTCTTCCTTTTCTAACAGGTATGGCAGATCCCAGAAAATGGACTCACCCTTTCCCTGACGGAACCTGTGGTGATTTTAGAAGGTCACTCAAAGAGAGTTGGCATCGTGGCCTGGCACCCAACAGCCCGCAATGTGCTTCTTAGTGCAGGTAGGAGCTAAGCAGTTCTCTGCTTTCCCCTTGCCATCACTTCATGCAGCCTTTTGTGTGTGTGGAGAGGAGCAGCAGATGCGTTTGTGTGCCACACAATTTTAAAGCAGATCATTAGGAATCTATGATGCTGAGATGCAATGGTTTCCCAACCCATGTGCTCACATACGTGTGTGTATGTGTGTGTAGACTACTTTGACAGTGTGATGAAAGCTATCGTCTCCTGCTTAGAAAAATGAACAGATACATACTTATTCGCCTGTAATTTCAGCAGGTTCATGGTTCCTGCTAGTGCCCTCCATGGGCCACAGTTTTAGTTATTCCTGATGTAGTAGAAGGAACACAGGTGGGAGCCAGGAGCCCTGGGCACCAGCTCTGGTGTTGCTGCCAACTTTGGGGTAATCCTGTTAGGCGAATATCCTTCCTTTTAAAAACTACTTTCATTTTTCTCCTTAATACAAGTAGTATAGTACATGGATGTTATATAGAATACATATAAACAAAAGGAAGAAAATAAAAATCACTTGTAACCCTACCACCTGGAGGGAACTTCGTTATTACCACTTTGGTGTTTTCAGAAAATATTCCTGTGCACATACATACATGATTTTACACATGAAGATGGGTTCAGACACTTTACGTGTGATCTGCTTTCTGTGCTTAGTGGCACTTTTTCATGTGCCATTAAATGCTCTTCCTATGATATATCTAATGGCTCTATTAATAATCCATTATTTGGATACCTCAGTTTTTTTAAATCAGTCCCTTATTTGTGGACATTGAGGTTGTTTCTGATATTTCACTGGTAAACAGCCCTGCAGTGAACCATTGTGGCTAAGTCGTAGTTCTTGTTGGTTTCCCACTTGAGTAGTTTCCAAATTTTATCTTACAGAAATTGGTTTCTTGTCAAAAATTTGAGGTTTTTATCTTCTTTTATAGAAGCAATACAAAAAGCATGAGGGAGCTTTGTGGAAGTGATGGAAATGTTCTTTGTCATGATTGTGATGGTGGCTGCGTGAATATACACACTTGTCAAAACTTAATGAATGTATACTTCAAGCGGGCACATTGTGTTGTATGTAAATTACATATAATATAATTGGTTTATAAAAAAAGGAATACTAATGTTAGTGGTAGAACTTTAAAGACCTTTCCCTTCACCGGTAAAAAGAAGGACAGCTGTTCAGTTTTTAACAGAGAATAAAGGATATTTATGACACAGGTAAATAAAAAGTTTAATGCCAGGTACCTATTGAAACCAAGGGCTGCTTTTCAAAACAACACATTATGTAGAATCCACTTTTTTTTAAAAATCACAATTGACTATACTTGGGAACCCTTCCAATGTTCTGCTCAGAACCTCAGTCTGATAAGGAGAGAAAACAATTCCAAAGCTGGAATTCCATCATGGAAAATTTCCTGCTCCCCTTCTCATCGAGGTCAAACATAGGATATCGTCCCCAGACTGATCCCATGCTCCCCATTACAGGCAAAGGAGAATGGTTGACGCAGCGTTCTGCATATTTTAAGACTATATGATCCATCTGCGGTAGCTGAAGTTACCTGTTTGCCTGTGATGAACAAGGCAGTGGAAGGGTCAAATCTCTATCCCAGAGTTCCACTCAAACTTTTCATACTGATGTGCAGTATTTTTCACCCATTTCCTACTTCTCACCCTTAGGTAACTTAGGCGTCCTGGATATTGGTGGCTAATTTTTCTAAAGTGCTTGCAAAATTGGTTTATTGGCAAGAATTCGCCTTCAGGATGTCCCTCCCTTATGTTGCTTCATCCTTGAACTAATGTCCTGGAAGCAGCAAATGATGCCTCTTTTTAAAAGGGCCTCAAGGACTTGGGGGCAGACTCTTAAAGGAAGGATAGAGTTGATGGACTGAGGGGTTGTGGCTGAGTCAACAGAGTGGCCTCTTTAGGGATCAGTCTCTGAATCCACATGTTTACTTGATTACAATTTGGGCTTCTCAAATCAGGCCAGTCCTGACCTATTTTTTTCTCCCCTTTTAAAGATCAAGATCTGCATGGTCAGGCCAGTCCTTGCATTTCCCTTCCACTGACTGTAATTTGCCGCGCTTTAATCCAAGACCGTGTTGTACAGCATCATTGATTTGAATAATCTGCCATCCACTGTTTTTGTTGCGTGTCCTAAACACTTATTTAAACTCTTTATTTTTAGTTCCTCTGGAAAAGAAGCAAGCTGTACTCGTTCTCCTGCTTGTTTTACTAGAAAAAGAAACTGACAATTACTTGGGGTCCACCAGCCCAGTTATCTTTTAAAAAAACAAAGCGATTGTTTTTCTTGTTTTTCTTGTAGCTTTTTGTTTTGTTTCATTGTTGTTTCTGTCGTGTAGCATGAACCCAGGCTTAACAAACCATGTATTTCCTTTAACACTGGTTTCTTTTATACAGATTTTTTTTCTTGGTCACTTCGGTTTTTAACTCCCAGTAAGTAGGGCCTCTTTTCATCAGCACCTTCCTTTCAGTGCGTGTCCATATATCCTCAGCGTGTGTGTGGTTTTCACAAATGTGTGGTAAAAGTGTTTCTAACCTCCGAGGGGCGTGGTTGTGCTTGCTCCTAGGCTGTGATAATGCCATCATCATCTGGAACGTGGGGACGGGGGAAGCCCTGATAAACTTGGACGACATGCATTCCGACATGATTTACAATGTCAGCTGGAACAGGAATGGCAGTCTGATCTGCACGGCTTCCAAAGACAAGAAAGTGAGAGTAATCGATCCTAGGAAACAGGAGATTGTTGCTGTGAGTATTCTTCAGACAAAAAAACCCAGTATCTGTAGCACTTCAGTGAGTGTGACCTTTCTGCTTTTCAAGGCAGGCTGCAGAGGCTGTGCTACTGGCCAGTGGACCTTGGCTGTGTGCAAACGTCTGTGACAGTTTGAAAGAAAAGGCTTGCACAGGCTTCTGACTGTTTCCCAGTCACGCTTCTCTTCAGAGTTGTACATTTCCAGCTTTTACCCAAGTCTGATCTCTCACTTGGTGACCATTTTTCACGAAGAAACAAAGTTTTTATCAGTTCATTAGAATCCTTTAAAGTTGACAAGTCCAGATCAGCTAACCCATACAGCTCATGGCATTCCGGGCTTTGTACTGAATATTGATTAATTGATTCCCACCCTGTTCCCAAAACGACTGTTAAAGTACCTCGCAGAGATACAGCAGGTTCTCTCATCAGCTCAGTGTCAGTCTCGGCCACCTGAACTAGGCCTCAACAAAATCACATATCATGACAAAAGATGGACATTTGCGACTTGAGTCAGGGTTGAAACCGCAAGTGTTGAATCCAGGAGCACCTCACTTCAAGCTCCACTCTGAGGTCCTAAGTCGTCCTTCTCTGAGATGTGCTGGGTCTTTGGCAGTATTGCGTCTCAAGAGTGAGTCGGACGACAGTCGTAGCTAGTGCTTATTGAGCACTGGGGACTCGCTTGGCCCTGTGCGAAGTGCCCTCTCCACTAGAAGCTTCTAAGGGTCAGTGCTGGCGCACTCACTGAACAAATGAGGTTGAGAAGGGGCTAACTAGACTAGTTTCTCTGTCATGTGAAGTTGGTAGGAATGCAGGGCATATCCAGCCTGAAGGGTATTGTCTGCCTGAGAAACAAACATTTGGCAGAGTCCTCCCATGTGTGTGATTTTTGCAGTGCATGGACTTGAGTTGGCAGCAGGGCATGATGGGAAGAATGAGGATTTGAAGTCAAGTCCTGACACTTGCTAACTAGCTGAAGGACCTTGACCAAATCACTAAAGCACTTTGTGTCTCGGATTCCTCATCTGGGGCAGGAAGGGGGTTTTTACACGCACACACCCCACACACATACACACACCAGTTAACGTGAATGGCATGCAGGGTGTGGCTGAGTTCGGTGTATGGGCCCCCATTCTCCCGTCCTACCTTCCTTCTTCAAGTTTGAATGTGTATAACGTGCCTCTTCGCTCGCTCTCCCCAGGAGAAGGAGAAGGCACACGAAGGCGCACGCCCCATGAGAGCCATCTTCCTGGCTGACGGCAATGTCTTCACCACTGGTTTCAGCCGCATGAGCGAGCGGCAGCTGGCTCTCTGGAATCCGGTACGCGCCTGCCCAGCCTTTCCACCGGCTTACACTTGAGCTTTTGCTCTTTTCTGAGCGGGTCTTTGGGTTGATACTAGATTATGGGGTTCTTGGTATAGTTTCTCTGAACTCCCACGTCTTCAAGTTCTCATCCTCACTGGAGACTTACTGCTAAATGCGTTTCAAAAATGCATTCTTTATACTCCCAAGGAGTCTGTGTTGACTATATTTTTTAAAAAGAATGCAAAAGGAATCCAAATTTTTAGATTTGAAAAATAAGTTCTAAATTTAGTTATATTTTATAAAGAATATGATCAAATGTGTAAACAAAATAGTCATGCTTGGGAAAATGTTCATAATAGCTTAAGTGGGGAAAAAATTCTAAACTACACATGTGGTGTGATGCCAATCTGTGTGAACCTGTGTTTAGAAATAGACCAAAATGGTCATTGTTTCTGCCACTCACTGGACGTGAGATTATGGCATATGGGACGATTTTTATGTTCTTCCTAGTACCTTTTAACTTTTCAAAGAATGTGTATAATGAACTTTGTAATAAGCAAAGTACTTTTAAAAGAGAAAAAAGTCACAAAGGAGAAGGACGCTCGTTTTTGTCGTAGGATCATACTGATGTGTGCATTAATTATGTTGTCAAATCGACACAGTTTTCAGTGGGTTGGACCCCATTTATCATCCCTATTGGTATTCACATGTCTGAATATTATATGTACATTGTTCAAATTTTAATTTTAGGGAAATGGCTAAAATTAATTTAATTAAAATTAATTAAAATTAATTAATTAGGGATAAAAGAATGCATACATAATAAGGTTACAAAAATTCGTCTTTAAAAATGTGTGTTTGTATATATGAGTGTGTGTGTTTATGTTTGTTTATTTACTTATTTATTTTTTCCCTCAGAAAAATATGCAGGAACCAATTGCTCTTCATGAAATGGACACCAGCAATGGGGTATTGCTGCCTTTCTATGACCCCGACACCAGTATCATTTACTTATGTGGAAAGGTAAACAGTAATTTTAATGTTTGATATTAAATTTAATCCTGTCAAAAGAAAAGTTTATCCTTCAGAGATTTAGTAGATCCACAATGTATTGTGTCATTTTAATTAATTTCCCTGGGGGCGGGTGTGTGTGTGTCTTGAGCTAAAATAAGAACAGGTGATTTGGGTATGTTTTAGGTGAGACCGGACTGTTTGTGACTTGCCAGTTGTGTGGTAATAACATACTGTGGTTAGTAGTTTTGACTGAAGCAGGGAGTGGACTTGGGTATTGGGGGAAAGCTGACAGGAAAAGCTTCCCTCAGGCACTCTAGTGAGAAAAAGAGTATGCAGCAGGTGCTGTGTATTCACCTCGTGGTGCTGTATGGTTGGTGACTTTAGATTTCTCTGAATTGGTGTCCGGATAAGTAGCCCAGTTTGCCATATCTAATGCTGAAATCTAGATAGCTCTGGATTGACCTTTAGGTACTTTTTACCACATGCTGTGGACTCAAAGAGAGTGGTGCTTTGCGGATAGGAGCTTGTGAGGACCCCAGAGACTCTCCAGAGGGTTCTTGTTCCTGGAGTCCAGTGGTAGAGCCCGGGGCTTGAAAATATGTGGCCCCCAACTAAAGTTTCAGGAGGTAACAGTTGTTACAGGAATACCCACACCGAAATCAGAAAACCTTGCTCCTACCTAATGATCTCTGCCTAAGTCAACTGGTGTTGCATTATTATTATTATTATTATTTCATATTAGTAGGTGGTAACCTCAGTATTATTATTTTGTAGGTTCAATTTTCCATAGAAATTTTTGTAGTTGAAATAAATGAATGAATAAAAATGGAGTGCTATAGTCCCTCCAACCTGTTAGGATGCCCCTTGCTGAATGCAGCCAGGGATGTTTTACTTCTTTTCATAGTTGACTGGTCATGCTGCAAAGCTGCTTTACATTTTTATAGGCCAGTTACTTAGAAACTGAGATCTTATCTATTTCCTTGAAAGTCAGTCGTTTTACTTCAGATGTTAACAGCTGCCATAGATTGATCAAAACAAAAGGAACTGTGACCCAGAGGTTATCAGCACTAGGTGGAAAATTATTTTTCGTGGGCAGAGAACAAATATTAATAGTATGTGTTTAGCTTGTTTTCCATTGCTTTAAGTATTTATTTACATCATTGAAACTAATGGAAATCACAAGAACTGAGAGGATTGTTAGGGTGTGATACCACCTAACTATTTATGTCTATAGATAGATAGATAGATAGACAGACAGACAGACAGACACACACACACACACACACACATCTGTCTATCCATCCATCCTCTCTACCTGGTAGGATTACCTTCATTGTTCAGGTTGGTATAACTGTGTGACAACTATTTATACTTAGGCTAGCATATGTTTCAGATCTCCAAGAAAATCTGACCTTTCTAAGTGCAGTTATTATAGAATTCTGTACATTGCAATGAGACAGCAAACCTTGTAAAGTTAAAGGATACTAATGCTAATGTTTCTTAATTAGAAAAATCTTACTTTTTATTATTATCTGATTGTCTGCTGTTAGTGCCTTCAGATCTCTGAACATACTGCTCTGTGCTGGTGAACAAATAACTCAGCAGTGGTTCTCCTAGTCCTTTGTTTTGTTTTATTTGTTTGTTGAAGTAGAATTGCAAGGCAGTTGTTGGGCACAGGTGTTAACAGTTTTGCCTTGACTCTGACCTGGTGTCTGGGCTCTATGTGGAGTAGCACTTGAGCCTTCAGTGGGAGGCAGTGAAGACTGTTTAAAGAGCATGCTAGTGTTTGATGAGTGAGGAAACCGTCATATGCTTTAGGCAACCTCTTAAGAGGAAGAGAAAGGTCAGCCACCGTAGCGGAGTCCTCATTAATGCTGGGTTTCCAGAGGCGAGAGACGCCCACTTACATCAGATGTTTCAGTTAACATTAAACACAAGCTTGTCTCCAATTTCTTGTAGGGCGACAGCAGTATCCGCTATTTTGAGATCACAGATGAATCCCCGTATGTCCACTACCTCAACACATTCAGCAGCAAGGAGCCTCAGAGAGGGATGGGTTACATGCCCAAGCGGGGACTTGATGTTAACAAATGTGAGATTGCCAGGTAAGGAATCGGGCATCATAAAGTATTCAGGCTGCTTAAACCGTCCATGATGTGCAAGAACAACACAACTGCACATACTCCTGTGATGCCTGGGGCTTTCTGCCCTGCGCGTGGTGTGGAACTAGTCTCATCTCCTTCCCGTCCTTAGAGACATGGAGTTTCTGTGCAGGGAGGAACCTTTCAAAATCATTTAATACAACCACACCCCTCTCCATTCTTCACATTATGTAACTCGAAGTACAGCAGGCATGTGGCTTGGCCAAGGTGTATTGCGCACTTATTTGAAGAGTGAAACCTTCATCTCTTGTTTTCAGGGTGAGGCCGTGGCCTGTGTGCCCTGGGAGGCAAGCAGGGGAGAGCCTGTGCCTGGGATAGGAATAAGGGATGGTTTTCCTGCCCTGCAGGGGGACGAACTAGGTTCCAAGCCGAACTGCAGACCCCATGGATCCCAAAGTGGAGAAGCCAAAGGTCTTCAGTGGGGTGTTGGGTTCGCTTGATTTGGAAAGTTTGTTTGCTATGTTGTAGAATTCCTGCCTCTTTGTACTCCTCTGGATTTTTAAAATATTTAATTCCATAATGCTAGTGGGCTTCCTGAGGGGCCGGCTCTTTTCTTGTACTAGTCAACAGAAGATACTCAGGGAGACTCACTGACCACTGGCCATTTTAAGCAATGGAATGAGTGGCATCACGTTACCAGGGATAAGATCCTAGTACACGTTGTGTAACACTCACTGCGTTTCCATGGCCGTTTATCTAAGTTTGCTGTTCTAGCCACACAATTAATTAATTGACGTATCTTTACAAATTAAAATAAGACAAATTTTTAAGACCTTTTTTATATTAATCACTGTGGGATTTTTAAGAAATACACTCAACTCTCTATAGCTGGAGTAATGAAGGAAAACCGTCCCAGATAATTCAAAATTGTGGTTTAAACCAAACCAATCAAAATGTAGTTCAAAACATGTTGAATCTGAATTTAAGATTACATCTACTATTTGGGAACACATTTATTTTACTGTCGCCTAAAACTTACTGTTTCATGGGCATTCGTTATACATCAGGCACACTGTGCATAACACGCTGTGTGGGCTTCCTCTCTAACCGCAGCTAACAGCCCTGTGAGCAGGCGCCGTTTTCAGCCCCGCTGTATGGCTGAGGAACTTGACGTGTGGTGAGGTGGTCTCATGCTCAGGCACGGTAGCGGCTGGGCTGGAAGTCAAACCCAGGTTGTCTTTTTCTCCACTACGCCGACTGTAGAGGTTTCGTGCTTTCTGTTCCTACTATTTGGGATAATCTCAACTTTTTGAGTGTCATGTATGATGTGGTTTGCCGAGGGGCCAAATCTTTAATTCCTAGGAATGCTTTCTTTAACCTTTTAAACATTGTGCTTACACATGTCTGACCACCTCAGGTTGTTGGAGTACCTATCACCCAACTCATAGATCTGATATGTCGGTGTTTGTTTTCTCCTGTTTGTTGACCTGGTAATTTTTCACAAATGAGTCATTTTTGGTGGTGTTATCATTTCCACCACAATTGATCTGCCCCGAGATAATTGGAATTTGACCATCACCACAATGCATAGACCTCTGCTCCCGGTTCTTATCCCCACTCCTCCGTTTCCTAGTATAGCTACCCGCGGCTTCCGTGTTCTCGTCTGTAGACTGGGAATGCTGAGTCCTCCCTACTCCCCAGGGTGGGCAGCTGAGGTGATGGGCAGAGCGTTTCACAGTCCATACAACACTGCAGAAAAGCGGTTCTCATTAAGCCTGTCTGTTACTTGGCCTATTTCACTTAATGCAACTTTGCCTTTATTTCCCCTTTGAAGGTTCTTCAAACTTCATGAGAGAAAGTGTGAGCCTATTATCATGACAGTTCCCAGGAAGGTAAGCACCCAGTTCTCTAGGCAACCCTTTTTTTTTTTTTTTTAGCTGAGCCATCCTGCTACCTGTTGGCAGCTCAGCGGCTGCTCAGCTCGGGCTGGACTCGAACCGCTGTTGCACAGAGCTCAAACTCGTGAGCGAGCTCTTAACCAACTAAGCCACTCGGCCGGCCCTCTAGGCAACCCATTTTTGTAAAAAGTTTTTTTAAATCCCAGAACTTTCTTCTTCCTCACCTGAGGGTTTCCCCACAATGTCTCCTGTAGTCAGACCTTTTCCAAGATGACCTGTATCCTGACACAGCGGGGCCTGAAGCGGCACTCGAGGCAGAAGAGTGGTTTGAGGGGAAAAATGCAGATCCAATCCTCATCTCCTTGAAGCACGGCTACATTCCAGGCAAAAACAGGGATCTCAAGGTAGTCAAGAAGAACATTCTGGATAGCAAGCCTACTGCAAACAAGAAGTGCGACCTGATTAACATCCCCAAGAAAACCACAGACACGACCAGTGTGGTAAGGACTGCAGGAGGTTGAGGGGTGTGCTTGGCTGGCTCGGGCCTGGTCCTCTTAAGAGCTCCATCCCGTCCTGGACACCGGCGAGTGCTGTCCCACCCGTGGACGGACGGGGGCGTTTCAGTAAATGATAACATGGACTATTTGTTAGAACCTCCTCAGTCACTTGAGTTTGGCCACGTTTGGCTCCTTTAGCTCTTTTTTATAATGACCGGAGTGGAATATGGTCTACTACCGTCTCCGAGTAAACAGGAGCCCTTTGGGTTTTTCTTAAGTGTGTACACGCATCTGTGAGTTGGGCAGAACTGAAACATGAGGGATGGGATCACAGACGCCAGGGAGAGAAGGCCCTGGGAAGGACGTAGTGGTGAGTGGGACTCAGCAACAAAGGGGATCCTGGGTGTGTTGGCTAGAACCATTTAAGTGGAGTGACGGCAGCTCAAGGCTGACATTGAAGCCGTGTTTGGCCACTGGAGAGGGCTGCTGCTGGGAGAGCAAGTTCAAGCGGGGGGATGGGCAGCTGGCGTGCTGTGGAACGGAGTTCCAGGGAGCCAGAGGGGAGGACCACAAATTGTCAGTGGCAGGTAGGCAGGCTGAAGACGCAGAGTGCCTGGAGGAACGGGCATGTTGGCCGTGACCGCGGAAGCCACGTCAGTGTGGCACCATGGACTTGGGTGGCTGCAAGGTTTCCAAAGGAATCAGCTCCACGTAGGCCAGGCTCCGGCCTCTTCAGAAGAGCTGCAAGCAGGGCAAGGGATTTGGCTCCCAGGAGGGCCTCTAAGGCCACCCCTTGCCTGGTCACAGAGAAGTCACTCCTGTGGAGTTGTGTGATTGGGTGGTTGGGACATAGGGTGGCCTGGAAGGAGTCAGCCTTGTCCTGCAGTTTAATTATGTCCTGAGAGTCTGTCCAGGCCAGTGCACCATGAGCAGCACTGGGATACTGTTGTTTTGCTGGGGGCGTCAGATGGACCCACCAGCACTAGGTACTTTCCCATCAGGCCCAACCTGGAGCCTGTGGCGTGCCACTTCCCAAATGGAAAGTTCCACTTTAGGCCTTGTAAATTCTTAACTGGGTTGAACTTCGTTTGCTACTTTTTAGTGACCCTCTTTCCCTCCTGCCTGTTTTGTTTCTTCAGCAAAATGAAGCCAAGTTGGATGAGATTTTAAAAGAGATCAAATCTATAAAAGACACAATCTGCAATCAAGATGAGCGCATTTCCAAGTTAGAACAGCAGATGGCGAAGATTGCCGCCTGAAGGCCCACCCCCACCCCCAAAATGGGAGCAAGGACTCGGCCGGCCGGTAGCTGGTTGTTGGTGTGGTCCCAGGGAGGGCAAGAGGGAGGCACTGCCATTTGGAGACATTTCATTTCAGATTTGTCAACCAGCGATAGGCCACATTCCAGTAAGAACTCAATTCGTCTCCCAAATTTGCAGACACAAAATGTGATTTAAAAGCTGAGCTTTTTATCAGAAAGCTTTTTTTGATGTTTTAAGTGTTATATGTGACTTGTTGAACTTTTAAAAGACAAAAGTGCTACTTTTAAAATCCCAGCTATTCTAATTTTAGAAAACCAACCAATTCTGATTCAGTGTCGTGCCCAAGTACCTTTTTTTTTTTTTTTTACAAATAGGGACCAATGCCACATTGCTTTTTATATTTCTTTTTTTTTTTTAATGTTGCCAAAACCAAAAGTAGCTTTTTTTTTTTCTTTGTATTTTGCTACTTTGCAGTATTTGTGTGTGGTTTTTTTTTTTTCTTAATTTGAAAGGGACAGCACTGTGTATGTTTATAAACTAAATGAAGATAAGATATTATTTTGTATAAACATTCATCTGAGAACAATCAGAGCAGTAGCCACATCGTGCTGGCTCAGTTGCAGCACAAACCTGGTCATCTTAATGTCTGTACGCTAGAAAGACTTGAAAAATCACGTGGATTCGTATTACCACCCCTCTCGTTTTATTGAGTCTTCTGATCAAAGAAAGCTCATATCGTATCATTTCCTTCATTTCCTTTCTCTTTCCTAGAAATTGGGTGGCTGTACCAGAATGGAATTTTGCTTCTTGGTTATCCTGTGCTCCAGATGATTATAATCTAACCTAAACTAGCATGTGTTCCTGCATTTTTGTTACACAAGTAGACTGTATTGCATTCATCACTTTAAACGTCATATTTCAGGTTTCGGTCAATACTTGACAAGGGTGCCAGGACAAGAAGACACACGTGCTGTGGCGCGTTCCTTCTTGCCCATTGCAGCAGCTTGCCTAGCTCTTGAGTATAGTGGGGGACTAAAAACTAGGGAACCTCGAAGGGATTGTTGGCCCCATATGATCCTCTGCTTCCCTGCATGTCCCATGCTGTCCCCCTGCTGTGCTGGAGGACTAAGTGGCTCTCCCTGCACCACCAGCGCTCCTGCCCCTCCCTGTTCCTCATATGCAGCCACCTGTCTCAGGGCTCCCCCAGCCATTCCTGTCCTTCCTGCCCTTCAGCCCTAACTGCATTTAGCTAAGACGAGGCTGGAGGAAAAGGGTCTAGAAGGAAGCAAGACCAGGCGCGCAGACCTCTGCTGTAGCTTTAATGTGTGCAAACGTGTCCCTTTGCACCCTTCACACCAACTAACCCGCTCTACCCTCCAGCTCGCACTGAGGCTGTGTCAAAGCACAGAGGCGCCCCAGACTCAGGGGCCAGCGGCTGAGCTCTGATCACCCGTTCCATTCCAGGGTTAGCTAGAACTTCTCTCCACTTCCATTTTCTCATATTGCATGTCTGAGAAACAAGATTGAAGGAGCCTCTGTTTTGGAAGGGCTTTAGTTTGTGATTGAACATGAAACGTATAGTGCCATTGGGATCACGACGGGAACTCGTTTGCACATGTTCGTGCTAGTGTGGGGACAGGACTGGCTGGAAGTGTCTGAATACGGAACCAGGATGGAGGCCGAGTGTGGACAGTGGGTTGGAATACACAGCCGAGCTGGGGGTGATGTCCGTGTAAAACAAGGTACCCTGTTCTTAACTGATATTGGGATCACTGTCTTCATAATTTCAGGGCATCTGAATGTTCGGTGTGGTTTTGTGTGTGTGTGTATGTGTGTATTTTTAATATTGGAGTGGATAATGAGATGTAAACAAAACAGTAATTACAGTGACTTATATTCAAACCTGTACATGTTGCTTTATCAACGTAATCTGCTGAGGACCTTCATTTTTAAGATTCAGAAGTGTTTTAAGGTTCTGATGTCAAATTAAGGAAACAGAATTGTTGACGGTGGTGAAACACCATCGGGAATGTGGTTCACAGAGAAGAAAGAAGGTAAAGAAAAGTTATCCTGATCTTAGTGTGTAGCTCATGACTTATTTAATGAACAGATGCCCAGCCAGGCTCAGAGTCAGCACCTCAAGCGTTGTGGATTATTTTTCCTGTTTTTTTTTCTCTCTCTCTCTCTCTCTGTCTCTCTATCTCTCTCTTTTTTAAAAAAGCCGTGCTATCCCAGAGGAGAACCAGTGAATTATTCCTAGATCGGCTCTTATAGAGCGGCCATAGTATTCTGTCAAAACACTTGCTTCCATTTTCAAAGATAAAAGATCATTGATTACAAAATGGTGTCCGTGTTTCCTTTCCGCCTTAGTGGTCTTTGAGGCAGCCCACACCTCTGCCTGCCACAGCTTCTGACTCAACCAGCCAGGTGGCGTTTTCCTCTCTCAGGTAAGTAAGAGGGAAGTGGGGGTGGGCCAGTCAGTTCCAGCAAAGGGGGAGATATAGTGAGGCCTAGCAGACTGGAGTGCTTGCAGGCCAGATCCCAGCGGACTTGGATATTTTGAGTCCTGCCAGTAGCCTCGGCCACAGGCGTGACCTGGGCAGATTTCCTAATCTCAGTGAATCCCTTTTCTTCCATGAAAGAGATGAGAATTTCATTATAGTGTAGATGAAAGAAATCTCTGTGTCCGGCCACTCAAGGAGTCCTCACCACACGGCTGCCATTGTCACTACGACGAACAGATTCCCAGACAGGGCCTTTTATAGCAGTTTTTTCTTCCCTAGAAATAAACTTCTCTTGACTTGACTGTGATGTTTATTCCAACAGAAGGTTTTCAGGGTCCAACAGAAGCCATTTGGGGGCTTCTCTTTTTCCACTAAAATACTGTCTCCTGACATTTCAGTGATGTAACAAAATTTCCCACTGTGGTTTTTTTCTGAATGTTTCTAAATGTAAATATGACTACTTGGCACAAAGCTACCCTTCCTCCAAGACCTCCTCCTAAAGTTGCTGTAGTCTGTGAGAACGGCGACCAGGTCCGTGATCAGCTCGTGGTTGCAGGAAGTACAAGCTGGCAGATGCTGTCTACAGCCCCTTGGTGCCCGGGGTCAGCGGGGGACACACGTGGTGGGGGGTGTTTACGACTGGCTGGTTTGCTCACTTGGCGCCTTGCTGCTTTGCCAGGAGACCTAAAGGTCACCATGTTGGCCCCAGACTGCCAGCCAGACCCGGTCAAGGGGGGAACTTCCGTTTTTTTAAAGGTGACTTCCCTTACTGTACTTGATGTTTTGCCCAGAAAAACTGTTGGCTCTTAAGACCCTGTGAACTCTAAGTGGTCCTTTCTCTTTCTGCTAGCACAGGATGTCGGCAAACTGTGGCTCGCGAGCCACATGCGGCTCTTTGGGTACGTTCCGTCTCAAGTTTGCCGACCCCTGGAAGAGCCAATCCTGTCCCTCACATCAATTTAAAAATTATTCAAGAGCCATAATATATTTTTACAAATAAGGAAAACTTAAAGTAATATTATAAATGAAACTGTGAGAGTTTTATTTTCATTTTCAATTTTACTTCAGAGCCACGTGTACGCACCCAAAGAGCCGCATGTGGCTCACAAGCCACAGTTTGCCGACTCCTCGGCTAGCACATTTAGACTACCCTAAAGCTATCACTGTGCCACTACGTGAGTTATCATTAAGGATATACTTTTCCTTATTCAGACGGGCAGTACTTATTACCCAGGCTGGACAATGCCCTTTTTCCCTTTTTGTTTAATTAAAAAAAAAAAAAAAAAGTCCTTTCCCCTTTCCTCTGCTGCTAGAGGGAGTGTGTAATTTGGCACAGCCTTTCCAGAGGGCAGTGTGGTGGGCTGTATTAGGAGTCTTCAACGTTTTTACCCTGTCACCCAGGATTTTCCCCTCTGGGGATTCTGCCCTAAGGAAACCAGTGGGAGATACATTGAGGAATTAGAAGAGCAAAAACTAGTCCAGCAGAGTTGGCTAATTAACTTGTCACATCCATAGGTCGTAGCACTATGTAGTTATCTAAAGTCATTTCATATTGTTTTAGGGTATTGGGTGTCCTTCACCAAGTTTATATTCTAAGTGTCCCATAGTGAACTGCGTTACCGATGCCATCAGAAAAGGAAGGTTTGTGTTTAAAAAAGAATTCTCACCAACTCTCTCTGCCCTGAAGTCACTTTGAGGTAGCGTATCTAGTCAGAACGCTAGCCTTAGCTCCATGACCTTGAATAAAGCTAGATAAAATAGAATAACCACTCCAGAACACATGGTTTCTGACAAACCTTTTTAAGGGCATGTGCATATATAATGTTTATGTGTAGAATAAATACCACAAATGTTGTCACTGTGTGGACTTAGCAGTTGTAATCTTTATTTAATTGGATTTTTCTGAATTCCTAAATTTCCTATAAATGTCTTTATTCCCAGAAAGCAATTATTTAAAATAATGTATGCACAATAAATTAGTAAACACGCATCATAAATAGTGGTGGGGAGGAAATGGTGTAGTGACATTAAGTAGCTCTGGGGCCAAGACCCCTGAGAGCCCCCTAGTGATGTCAGTGTGCGTTCTTTGTGAAGTGAATAGTTAAATGAAACGAAACTTGTTTCCCCTTCAAATTTAGGAGAAAAAAAAAAAAGTTCCTTTTTACCTAGACTTCAGACTGGGGAAAACCATTTTAAATCCCAAAGCAATGGCATAAATCACAAAGGAAAAGATAGATTGGCTGCATAAAAATCAAATTACGTAAGACTCCAATGTGTCAAAACAAATTACATAAGACTTTAATTAGTGTCAAAAAAGGAAGGCCATACAAACTGGGAAATATATTTTAACCCATGTGATAGGGGACAATATGTTGTAATAGGCTTAAAGTCTCAGTCCCAGCTGCCACCTCTAAATGAAATGGGGAGGCCATCACCTCCCTGGCCAGCTGTGTCCAATTTTAAGTCCGAAAGAGCCAATGTGCAGGTAGCATTCCTTATCCCCGTCCCCCAGGATTCAGTCCACCACCAACAAACTTCGAGGTGGAAGGACTTTGCTAGGAGACACTTAATAGTGTGCTTAGCGAACATCCCCCAATTCCAAGGTTTTGAAAAAGGCGGAATGGAGAAGTGAGGAGTAAGAAATTGCTCTAGATCCAGAGATAACTCAAGGATAAGGTCGCTTAATGTTTGTTAGATTGGTTGACGTGTGGAGGAAGGTGATTTTAGAGAGGCTGGTGAGACCTTTGAAATTCATTGTCGTTTCACTTTATTGCATGGAAATAAAACTGGGTAAGAAAACTGATTTTTAAGAGCCTGAGTTAGTAAATGGCGGGTGGAGCGAGTTCGGGTGAGGAACACAGCTCAGGTGACAGACTTCATGGTAAGGAACCTTGGAAAGCACTGCCAGTCCATTGCCCAGGGAGCCTGGGGTCAGAAGAAAAGAAACTCACTCCACTTTAGCACTCAACCAGAGGTTGGCAGACAGTTGGAAAGCGAGTAGACAGGTCTTTCTGTTACAAAAGGAATCCATGCAACCTGGAGTTTGGGGACTGACCACTAGGTGCTTCGTTTTTTGTTTTGTTTTTTCTAAAGATTTTTATTGGGGAATTGGGGGAAGGGGAACAGACAAGTTGCTGTCCTTTTGTTCTTCAGTCTAGTTGTGGAGGATGTTGCTTCACTGACTGCTCACTGTGGCTGCTGGCTGCTCACGCTGGCTGCTGGCTACACACGGTAGCCCATGGCAACCCACTGCCACAGGGGATGCAGCCTACGCCTCGCCGGTGACTCACAGCAGCCCAGCTCCAGGTTGAGCCGTTGTTCAGCATCTTAACTGTAGAGGGCAGTGTCACTGGCCCTCATATGTGGGATCCGAACCTGGGCCCTCTGGCATCCCAAGCCAGCTCTTAACCAATGCGCCACTCGGCCGGCCCTTGTTTTGTTTTTTTGATGGTTTATTCGCATCTCAAAGACTAAGTGAAGTTTTGGGGAAAAGATATGGTGGATTTGGAATAGCACTGGGGAGAAATGATTCAGATAAGATCCCAGCAGGCAGCTGGTGGGTGTAGGGAAAGCTTTGGGTTGAAAGAGACAAGCAGGGGCCAGCCGAGTGGCGTGTTGGTTAAGAACTGGCTTGGGACGCCAGAGGGCCCTGGTTCGGATCCCACATGTGAGGGCCAGTGACACTGCCCTCTACAGCTAAGATGCTGAACAACAGCTCAACCTGGAGCTGGGCTGCCGTGAGTCACCGGCGACGGCATAGGCTGCAGCCCCTGCTGCAGTGGGTTGCCATGGGCTACCGTGTGTAGCCAGCAGCCAGCGTGAGCGGCTGTCTAGAAGCCGGCGACTGATGTACCTCGCCCGGGAAGAGCGCAATGATGGTGCCAACTTGGGCCAGTGAAGCAACGTCCTCCACAACAAGACTGAAGAACAAAAAGAACAGCAACTTGTCTGTTCCCCTTCTCCTAATTCCCCAGCACTGTTCCCATCCCCCAGTTCCCCAATAAAAATCTTTAAAAAGAAAAAAGAAAGAGACAAGCAGTCAGCAGTGTTTCAAAAGGGAAGAGCAAGGGTCTCACCTGGTGCCAGGTGCTGTGTTTGTGCACATGCTAGGGCTTCAAATACAAATATGGCGGCCTTCCCCACCTTCACCGCCAGCCTGGATGCAAATAGACTGCAGTGTAAACGGATCATGTGCACAGTGCCTGGGGGGCCCCCAGCTGCTGCAGAAGCTGAGGGGGCAGGTTGCTAAATTTGTTGAGCCTCACCTCCACAGGCGCCTTTCGGGTTCCCAGCAGCAGGGCTCACTTCATTACAGCCCTGCTGTCTCATTCCTCATTTCAGACATCTCCCCAACTAGACACAGTTCTATATATCTTGACATTAGCTGGGTAAACATTTTTACAGGGAGAGGGTAAAACCTCCTGGAGGAAGCTGTAGTGGAGCAAATAGCCAAGTAGTCCAGCAAGGAGAAGTGCTTGTGCTCAGTGCCCTGAGGGCCGGGAAGTCCACCATCAGGGTGTCAGCAACAAAATCCAAGAACTGGGGCTATGATGACAAGCCTGAGAACTGGGAAGTTGCCCCATCGATAACAGGAAGTTGCAGGTTTGTTTCCTTGCTCAGATGCTCTTTGGGTTGTCAAAGGTAAACAAAGCGCTTCATAGTTAACAAACGTCTGGGCTGCTTTCGGCTACCCTCAGCTACAGATCCAAAATGACACATGCATTCTTATCACTGGCCAGTTTTTACCGGAGGCATCAGAGCAGAGTGTCACCAAAGATGGCAAAGTGGGGATTCCTATACGGGCATCAGGGCACCTGCCTGAAACCTCTTCTTGGAAAGAGACTAGATCATTGTTTGAACTGGTTCCTCTACCTCCACCCTTCTGTCCCCTTTTATGCTTCCAGAGTGATGTTTTCTAGAACAGAACCTGTCAAAATCTCTGAGGGAGGCACAAGTCCATACTCCTCAGCCTCTTCTGTGAGAGCCCCTGGGCCCCTGCCTCCCACCCTACCGGATTCCTGTCTCCTCTCCTATCCCACACGCAGGCTGGCAGCTACTCCTGTCGGCTCCAGTTTCAAAATACATCCAGATTCTAGCTACTTCTCACACCTCCACTGTTCCCCGCTAGCTTGCTCCCTCTTCATCTCTGATGTGGATTGAGCTCCTGCATGAGGGTTCTCCAGAGAAACAGAACCAATGGGATGGGGACATATAGAGAGACAGATTCGCTGTAAGGAATCAGCTCGTACAGTGATGGAGGCCAACAAGGTCTGAGATCTCCAGTCAGCAAGCTGGAGACCCAGGAGAGCCGATGTTTCAGTTCCAGTCCGAAGGCAGCAAAAACAACACTCAAGGGAGTTCCCTCTCAGCTTTTCGGTTCTGTTCTGACCTTCAGCTAATTGGATCAGGCCCACCCACACTCCGTGAGGACAGGCACTTGTTTCATTCATGGTGGTATCCCCAGGATCTGGCTCAATAAATATTTTGTTGAACAAATGAATTAAAAATAGAGACATCTGGGATGGGGGTACCTATTGGATTGTCTGTGTGGCATTACTTTGCTTCCAGAGTACAGCTCTCGCCTGACCACAGCTGACCCCAGGCTGGGTCCATGAGCCCCTTGGGGGGGTCTACTCCAGTGTGTCAAAGCAGAGTTCATGTAGGGGGGCCTGGGAGTTGGGGAAGCCGGGGAGCTAGCAGGCAGAGCAGGTGCGCAGCGATGGAGAAAGGGCTTTGGGGTCCCTTTTGCCCCCTAAGTCTATGCCTAAGGTCCAGCTGCATTTCTGATTTTAAATTCCATGAGATACCCCACGGATCCTATTGCCACGTAAGCCAGTTTGAGGTGAGTTGACCCCCTCCTTCAGGTCTGTCTCCATCAGAGCCCCTTGGGGTCTACGACCTGGAGCGCGTCATCCCAGTACGGCCAGGGCCAAGCCCAAGCCCAGGCTTGGTGCTCGGGTGGCTGTTGGAGGCTTGGAGTCCCCCAGCTGCCGCCCTTCTTAGAAAATCACAGTCTGGAGCACGTTTCCAGGTTTGCTTGCACTCTGACCTTCCAGGTCTCGGACCAGCCCCTGCGCTGGCCACCCTCCAAGCACCCAAGCCGATCCGGGGAGCCCCGTTCTTTTTCCCTCTGGGGAAACGGCTTCACCCTGCAGGCTCCCATCCCAGAAGCCTGCTCCTAAGGCTCCCCAGATTCACAGTCAGAACAGTGGCTGCACGGAAACTCACTGAAGTTTTGTTCCCATTCGAGAAGGGGAATTGTGCCCCGGTTGCGGTAGCTCCAGAGTGGCCATTTCCCCTTGAAATGATTTAGACACGCAAACGTCAGCCTGCGAGTCCTCCACTGACTCAAAGAGGATGCCTGGCGTGGAGGGGGCTCAGGCCGTTGGGTGTGCCCCCCCCACACACACACACTCCCTTTTGTTAGAGCTGCTCTGTTCTCTACAAGACCTTTGCTTTCATTGAAACACAAGGTCCTGTGGCTGGCAGGTAAATTCAGAAACCACTGCCCCGGAGAAACGGGCTGCAGAAAGACGCTGCACAGCCAGCTGGCGTCTTGTTTGTCTGGGAGGAAGTGTGGGCTTTGTAGTCTGGCCGATGTGGGCCCTTCCCTGAGCCTCAGCTTCGTGGTGGGATAACGGCCACTTGGGAAGACAGGTGTGACTCTGTGACAGACATCCCCGCCCCCCCCCCGCCCCCGTTTTCCTGCAGTTTTCCCCATATTCAGGGAAATGGACATAGGGCCCTGTAGGGAGTGGACATCATGTTGGGGGAGGGCCACAGTGAGTTACAAATAGATGATCAGATCTCAGCTATACCAGGCCTGTCATACAGCCCTTGCCCAGTCACCTATTTCCAGGACTCCACAAGTATTTTAGTTTCTTTTCCCTTATTTTCCTTAACCAAATGCACAGTTGACCAGCTTATGCCTGGTGAATACCACATGGACACTAAGCTTTGCTGGCTTTGGCCCCCTAATGCTTCCTCTCTTTGTCTCTATGGTATTAAGGTTTCGTTAGAGCTATTCTTGTCACTGGTGTGAAGTTCCCCTCTTCACTCCTCACCCAGTTAACAACAAAGGAGCAAAAACATCACCCAAGCAGGCCGCCGCACAAGCACAGTTGGACAGGCAGTGGTGATACAGCTAGACCTGGCGTGCACGGGGCAGGGGGAGGGGGGGCCGGTGTGTGTGAACACCACCACTGGGCTGCAGCAAGCACTGTCCCCCAGCAGCTCACATCAGCAAGACTGCAGTTTGTGCACGGATGGTCATTTAGGAGTTTTCCAAGTACAGGCACGCCTCGGAGTAAAGCAAGTCACACGAATATTTTGGTTTCCCAGTGCACATGAAAATTATGTTTACACTACACTGTAGCCTATTGAGTATGCAATTGCATTAGGTCTAAAAAACAATGCGCATACCTTAATTTAAAAATACCACTAAGGGGGGCCAGCCAAGTGGCACGTTGGTTAAGAGTTGGCTTGGGACGCCAGCTCTGAGCAGTAGAGCCCTGGTTCGGATCCCACATGAGGGCCAGTGATGCTGAGCCCTCTACAGCTAAGATGGTGAACAACAGCTTGACCTGGAGCTGGGCTGCTGTGAGTTGCCGGTGGTTGGCGTAGGCTGCAGCCCCTACTGCAGTGGGCTGCCATGTGTGGCCGGCAGCCAGCGTGAGCTGCCGTGAGCCGCTGTGAGCGGCCGTCCAATGGCCGGCGAGTGACTGTCTCAGCCGGGAAGAGCGCAATGATAATACCAACATGGGCCAGTGAAGTGATGCCCTCCACAACTGGACTGAAGAACAAAAGGACAGCAACTTGTCTGTTCCCCTTCCCCAATTCCCTGACGCTGTTCCCCTCCCCCAATTTCCCAATAAGATCTTAAAATATATATATATATATATATATATATATGCGCTAAGAAAAAGGCTACCCATCACCTGAGCCTTCAGCGAGCCGTAATCTCACTGGTGGAAAGTACCTGACCTTGATGTCAAGCTGTCAACTGACCAGGGTGGTTGCTGAATTGCTGAAGGTTAGGGTGGCTGTGGCAATTCCTTAAGACGACAGGGACATTTGCCACATCGATCACTTTCACAAACGATTTCTCAAAGATGACTGGTCACAGATCATCATGACAAATAGAATAATAATGAAAAAGTTTGAAATATTGCCAGAATGACCAAAATGTGACACAGAGACATGAAGTGAGCAAATGCTGTTGAAAAAAAAAATGGCACCGATAAATTTGGTCTAGACTCGGCTGCCACCAATTTATAAAAATAAACACCTGCAATATCTATGAAGCACAATAAAAGCGAAGCACGATAAAATGAGGTATGTCTGTGTAAGACCCACCAGGCCTCCAGTTTTCATTTTGAAGCTATCTGCGTGCCAGGCAGGGTATGAGCCCCTCTCTGCACATGTCCTGAGCCCCACCTTGTGCAAAGCACAGGCCTGACCCTGGGAGACGGTCCTTCCTTCGCTTCCTTGAGAGCTCTGTGCATTCCTAGGCCTTCCATGCTGTACACATTCATGCTCGGCTCTCTGCCTGGGCTACCCACCCAGCCCACTCTGCTTGTTAAGTGCCACTTCTCGGAAGATTCTCCTGACATCTGCTCCCCCGCCCAGGGTGGGTAAGCTGCCCCACCCTGGCTCACTAAAGGGTAACATGACCACACTGTGTTGTCATGGTTTGTTGACTTGCCACCCTCCCCACCAGATGAAGAAGCTACAGGAGGGCCGGAGTCTGAAATTGCTCGCCTTTGGATCTTGGCACATCCAGCCCGAGATGCCCACGTTGGCTAAATGAACATTTGGATAGAGAAAGAAAATAAGGCAGGTCTTGCCGTCGTGGAATTTGTAGTCTAGCCCCTCCGAGCAGTTCTTGGTTGCAGCTGAAAGGACCACCTGTGTACCCAGAGAGAACGTTTGGATTCCAAAAGAATGACTACATCACATTTACAAAGCTCAGGAAGGTCTGTATTTTGTGTTTCCGCCCTCCACTCCGTTCCTGGGCAAGAAGTGAAAACCATCCTTCTTTGCATCTGGTTACTCCCTTCCTTCCAGGGCGGGGTTCCCTCTCACCCCCACTCTCCATCACCTGTAGGCCTTTTTCACCTT
>NW_017731479.1:3754091-3769147 GCF_001890085.2 Hipposideros armiger
GCTGTGGCCATCTCGGGTCACAGTCGAGGGTACTCGGCAGGCCCAGTGGTGAGGCTGTCCTGATGTCCCTCTGTCTGTGTCTTCCTCCAGGTGCCATGCCTCTGCAATTCCTCCTGCTGCTGACCCTGCTGGGCCCTGGCAGCAGCCTCCAGCTGTGGGAGAGCCGGGAGGATGGAGCCAAGGAGTCCCCAGGCCCCCTGCTTGCCCGGGGCCGGAGGCAGGTGTCCACAGATAACTTCAACGATGAGTATGATTATCATACAGACGCTCCAGAAATGCTTGACAGTAGCACAGAGGCTGTGACCCTGAGCCCCAAGCTTCAGGCTATGATGGGAAAATTGGGGCAAAGAGATTCTGCAGGGACTGGTACTCCAGGGCTAGCCACTCTGGAGGTGGCCACTGGGAACTCTGCTGACTTGGATGCAGGAAGGACAGCCATTGGGAATCTGAGCACAGAATTGGCCACCCAGGGGATTCCTGTCACACTGGGTCCTCTGACCAAAGAACTGGTAACTACAATCCCTCCCACCATGGAGTCTCTATCCACAGCGCTGGCCACCACGAAGGCCCTAGCCATGGTGCCAGCAGCCACGGAGGCCCTGCCCATGAAATCCACTGTCATGGAGGCCCTGTCCACAGGACCAGCAGCCACAGAGGTACTGACCACGCAGCCTGCAGCCACGGAGGCACGGACCATGCAACCCACAGCCACGGAGGCACTGACCACGCAACCCGCAGCCACGGAGGCACTAACCACGCAACCCGCAGCCACGGAGGCACTGACCACAGAACCCGCAGCCACGGAGGCACTGACTGTGGAATCCACTGTCATGGCCCTGTCCACAGGACCAGCAGCCACAGAGGTACTGACCACGCAACCCGCAGCCACGGAAGCACGGACCACGCAACCCGCAGCCACGGAGGCACTGACTGTGAAATCCACCATCATGGAGGCCTTGTCCACGGAACCCGCAGCCACGGAGGCCCTGTCCACAGGACCAGCAGCCACGAAGGCTCCATCCACAGAACCTGCTACCACAAGGGGCCTAACCACAGCCCTTCTCATGTTCTCTCATCCTCACAGGGGCACCACTGTATCAGCCAGCAATTCAACGGATAGTTTCATCAACCATGAGAGAAAGAGTCCAGGTCTTTCCTCCCAGACCTCTGTGGCCCCCAGCCCCACAGGGGGCCCGGATTACATCTCCGTGAAGCAGTGCTTGCTGGCCATCCTCATCCTGGCACTTGTGGCCACCGTCTTCCTTGTGTGCACCGTGGTGCTGGCTGTCCGCCTCTCCCGCAAGAGCCACATGTACCCCATACGCAATTACTCGCCCACCGAGATGGTCTGCATCTCATCCCTACTGCCTGAGCGGGGCGAGGGGCCCACAGCCACAGCCAACGGGAGCCTACCCGCCAAGAGCCATCTCCTAAAGGAGGAGCCCGGCGAGGACCGTGAGGGGGATGACCTCACCCTGCATAGCTTCCTCCCTTAGCTTCCTCCCCGCCTAACCCCTTGAGCAAGACCCCCTGCCTCCTCGCTGCAGCCCGCTGGGCTACCGCTGAGCCTCAGGGCTCTACTCCACAAATCCGGGCTTTGTCAGAGCCCCCTGGGGATGGGGAACTTTAAGGCAGGGCCCCCAAGTGCTCCAACGGGACGGAGAGCAGCCAAGGTCCCCCCTCCCTCCTGGCTGCTGGAGTCTCATACCCACGCATCCAGGGAAGAATCAGAGTTCCCTGCCCCCACCCCACCACCACTGTCTTCTGTTACATGCACTTTGTCATGTACCATGCATTTTGGGGATGCACACGTCCTTGAGGACATTGCCTGTTGTTATCCCCATGGAAGCAGCTTGAGTTTTCTTGGATACCTTTCTAAGGAGCCCAGGGTGAGGTCTCAGCCTGGGAGGGCTGAGGCAGGCTTGGAGAGCCCAACGTGACACCCTTCTTTGAGACTGGGTGCCAATGAGCTTCCTTCTGGCAACAGAGCAACCCCCACCCTGCCCTCTCTGGNCTAGTTCGCTTGTCTTTTATTTCAACAGGTGGGGAGGTCTCTGCTCTCATATAGCTCCCTGAAGCTTCCCTAACTGCCCACGGGGGAGCCAGGGAGGTCACCATCTTTGTATTCTCCCCGAGTCTGAGGTCTCCCTTTCCTCTGCTCCTCTGTCCACAGCCCCAAAGGGAGCCCCTCCCCCCATAAAATACCCTCTGCTGGATGCCAGCATTGGGGACCCTCCCTGCAGCATCTCATTCGAGTCTCACAACCATAATCTTTGAAGCATATCACCCATTTTACAGATGAGGAAACTGAGACTCAGAGAGGCTGAAGTGACCTGCTCAAGGTCAGACAGCTGCTAAGTGGTCTCTTCTCCACTCGAGGCTGTCTCTGTATGCAGGGAACTGGGAATGGGTGGAGGGAGGGGCCATGCACGGTATCTTCTCAGCCTCCAGGCTACACAGAAAGTCAGGCTCTGGCTTGCCAGGTACCCCCCCACCCCCCCCACCAGGAGACTGGTGGGTTGGACCTTGCGTTTCTGCCCCTCCCTCTCTGCTTCCAGGAAGTGGCTGAGGGCTGGCCTTCCAGGAACTGAAAACTGCTCAAGTTGGGGCTGGGGGTGGGGAGAGGGTGCGAGTCTTTTCATAATTATGAGATATGTCTCTGAGCTGGTGGCTTCTTCCTAAATTTGTCTGCACCCAGGAAAGCCAAGAGTAGGCCATATGCTCTTTCCCCAAGTAGGAACTCCACCCCATGTACAAAGAAACTCTGCCTCTTGGGTGCAGGTTAGGAGACAGTGTGTGTGTGTGTGTGTGTGTGTGTGTGTGTGTGTGTGTGACACATTTATTATGCACCTACTGTAACCCTGGAAGTTTTGAATCCATCATCTCATTGCATTCTCTCAACAGCCCTATGAGATAGGTACTGTTTGTTATCCCCATTTTACAGATGATAAAACTGAGGCTCAGAAAGACAAAGATCTGTGTCAAGGTTCATGTGTCTTGTAAGGGGCAGAGCTAGGACTCAAACATCCTTTTGTCTGACCCCATAGCCTATACTCTCAATCAGCGGTTCTCAACCTTCCTAATGCCGCGACCCCTTAATACAGTTCCTCATGTTGTGGTGACCCCCCAACCATAAAATTATTTTTGTTGCTACTCTATAACTGTAAGTTTGCTACTGTTATGAATCGTAATGTAAATATCTTTTTGTTTTCCGATGGTCTTAGGCGACCCCTGTGAAAGGGTCGTTTGACCCTCAAAGGGGTCATGACCCACAGGTTGAGAACCGCTGCTCTCAGTCCTGTGCCCCGCATGGCACCTGGTATATATGGGGTTGACCTTTCTAGGTAATGTGGCCTCAAAGTTCTTATTCTTAGTCTGCCCTTCGTCTCCCAACTGGGTCCCCAACCCCAGCTACAAACACAGCAAGCTAAGCTCTCTTCCAAGCCTTTGCTCTGTCTACCACCACAGCTAGGTCAGGTCTCTTCGCAAAGCCTTCCTGAATCCTCACTGGGTTCAAATCTGGTCTTGGCCACTCATCAGCTGTGTGTCTTTGAGCAAATTCCTTCACCTCTCTGAGTCTCATCCGTGCTCAGTAGAAGGAGGATAATTGTGAGGGACAAATGTGTCTGGTGCAAATATCATGAAGTTTGGTTTAAGAAATTATTTTAAGATATGCTTAGACTGGTGTTTCAGAAACCAACATAATTCTCACTAACATGTGAAGGAGGTCGGATTGAGGCTGGAAGCTGAGGGGCCTATGAGTAAGTGACAGTCACTCAAGGAGTGATGAGCAGCTGTTCTCTGCTGCGAATCACATGAACTGCAAGGGAGGGCACTGGAACTTATCCAGGTTCACTCTGCCCCAGCACCGTGGTGAGGTTTGCACACTGCTGGAGGGTGTTGCATTCAGGGACCCAGGAATACCTGAATTGTACCCTAAAACACAGCTGTCACTCATCGCAGCATTCTCTAGTGCAAGATTTTCAACCCACAAACACCAGCCAGTGGTGGGAGGAGGGTAAGGAGAGAGAGAAAAAAACAAAACAAAAAAACCCCCAAAAAACAGGAAAGCATGAGTGTTCACAGTGCCAAGAAGAAAGACCAGGGAGATGGCTCAAAGGAGAGGTACTGCCCTTTCTGGTTACCTGGTATGGAGGCTGAAGGTGATACCAGAATGGACAATGACCCTATCCACAGGCAAATGAAATGACTGTCAGCTCTCTGAGAGCAGGGATGTTCTATAAAGATTTGAATTTTCTCCTGGCCCCAGGTAGAGTAGTAGATGGCTCTGGGCCCTGGAAGGCTTACGGGATAGGTTTACTGAAAGAACCAAAGTAGCCACCCTTTGCTGGAGCTCATGATGGGAACAAAGTGCTAAGGATTTTGCAGGCATCACCTTATTTCATCTTCGCCATAGTTTATGACGGGCCGGCACACTTTTGAGATGGAAGAGCTGGTAGGGGTCAGCAAACTGCCTCTGAAGTAAAATTGAAAATGAAAATAAAACAAAACTATCATAGTTTCATTTATAAAATATTTAAAGGACATTATTCACATAATGGAGATTATGTAAAAGTATATTTATGGCTCTCAAATAATTTTTAAATTGTTGTGAGGGACAAGATTGGCTCTTCCAGGGGTTGGCAAACTTTTGAGACGGAACGTACCCAAAGAGCCGCATGTNTGTGGTGACCCCCCAACCATAAAATTATTTTTGTTCCATCACGTGGCCCTGTCTGAGTAACCACTTCCTTCTTTCATACCCAACCGTTGGGGGTTGTCAGGGCCAGGGGCCACCGCTGCGGATGCCAGAGCAGTGTCCGGTAGCGTGGGCTGGGTCCTTGTCGCTAAAACACAGAAGCCACTTCTCCTGAGCCCACGGGGCAGCTGTCCCATGCTCTACTGAGCACGGTAAGTGCTGGCTTGCAAAACCACAGGGAGTGGCTGGGGGTGCCCAAGGGACCAGCAGTGCTGCCGACAGCTAAGGGCAGGCCCCGAGCTGCAGTCCCTGGGGAGAGCAAACCAAAGTTCCGGGTCTCCGGACCGAGGTCTGCCTGGAGTCTGTGGCCCTATTCTGCCGTCTCTTTTGGATCCTGGTCTCCTCCGCTTTCATCCTGGCCTTTCCAGAAGGTTTGCCAGCAGCTGCTGACTTGGGAGCGTTCTGACTTCAAAAAAATTGGAGAAATCAGGAGCGGTTTTCCTAAAAACCCCCCTACCCTGTTTTCATGGATAGGACACTGAGACCCCAGAGGGGTGAAGGGATTTGCTCAGAAGCAGAACTGGGGTTAGGCCTGGGCAATTCCTACGAGGGGGTGCAGGATTTTTCTTGAAGCCGCATAGGTTATGGGTCCATAAAATAACATTGCCAAAGCTGTGCTCTTCACAGTTTTTTTAATAAGATTGAGGAAATGGCACTAGTTGATAACAAAATATTAAAACATTAGAATTAGGATGCTATTGCTAGCAAAAGAGAAAATAATAATTAGAATACTCTTATTAATTTGTATTTGGGGTGCTTTAGAGGCAAAAAGAATAGGGGGGCTCCTGGCTGAAGCAGTTCCCCCTGCGTGTGCGCGCGCACGCGTGCACACACATGCACGCGCACACACACACACACACACACGCTTGCGCACACACACACGCACACACACACACACACACGTGCACGCGAGGACTAGGGCTCTAGTCTGGAGTTCTCTTTTCCTGCCTCTTGGACCCTCTTGTTCTCTCCCCTCTCCCATCTTTGACTTTTAGTTCCATGGGTCAGACCTCTCAATGTCCCTGGGATAGGGGGCTCAGGAGGTGGCTCCCTGGCCTTAGGCCCCAGAATGGCTTCCTCTGAGGGTTGCCAGGGCTGGCCACACCCTAAATGGCAGATGCCTCCCTTACCAGGCTTGGCGAACAGCCAAGGGTTAGCGAAACCCAGATGGGGAAGGGGCTGGGCTGCCGGGCTTGGTGCCTCCTGGGAGACTCTGCCAGGAGGATCGGGGCCTCCACAGGGGCTGGGAATCACCTGAGAACTCTGTACCCCTTTTTTACAGAAGAGAAAAACAAGGCTCAGAGGGAAGAAACAGCTGCTTTTTAGGTTGTGGGGCCTGAATGAGCTAATAATTCATGTTTAGCTCTTAGACCAGTGCCTGGTGCATTGTCTACGCTTGAAACACATGATTTACAGATCAGAGGAGGCCGAAGCTGTGCACGCCGCCTAGGGTTTGCCCTGGAGACACTTATTGTGTGCTTCAACACACAGACTGAAGAAGCTCACTTCCACCCACAACAACCCCATCAGCTGTAGGTGCTACCATAGTCTTTGTGTTCCCGCCTGGAACCTGTTGCTCAGAGAGGTGAGTTCAGTTGCCACAGGTCACACAGCTGGTAAGGCACAGGGCAGGGACTGGGTCTGGTTTGATACTGGATTTGATCCCGAGTTGGGCCAAAGCCTGTCCTATTCACTTAGATCTTAGATCCGTACTGGGATCTGGTGGGTTGGGAGAAGGGTGTCCCTGGGCCTCGGTTTGACTGACATGGATTTGGAGATCTTTTGATTTCTTAGTGCCCCATGGGCATCTTTTCTGAGCAGCCCAGGGTAACCACACTGGAACTGATCTGTGGGCCCTCCTGCGGCCCGGTCCCCCACCGCGCCAAGCCCAGGTGTGGTTGGGAGCAGAAGCAACCTGGTTTTAGGGGGGAAGGCAGGAAGTGGGCAGGGTCTGACCTCCATTAGGCAACAGTAGACAAATAAGAAGAAGATGAGGCAGCTCTTTACCCCGGTCTCAGAGCCCTGCACGGCTGTTTTCCCTCCACCTGAGGTGAAAGGTGGGGACTGGAGGAAGTGATGTTTACTGCTTTAAGCCTTGCTTTCCTAAGCTGTATAATGGGAATCATAACAGCCAGTGCGCGTGAAGATGACTGAGGTCCCCCACACGATGACATAATTAGATCATCCATCCACAGCGAGGGCTTTATAACCCATCCCTTTATTATAGTACAGTCAACTGATTTTAGCAAATATTAGAGTTATTGTCCTACCTGCCACACACAGAGCTTACACTCCGCTCCTGTCCTTACTACCCGTGTGTCCCCCTCGGAGCCACAGAACCTCTGGGAACCGAGTTTTCTTCCCATCAGATGGGCTGATGGCCGCTCAGCCCTGGCCTGGTGCGAGGCTGCTGTGTCTGTGGCCCCTTCCCCTCGAAGCCCATAGGATGTCAGGCACCAGGCCCCGGGTGACCAGCCACCCGGCGTGCCTGGGACTGAGGGGTAAGGGGATGAGGGATTTTCAGCGCTAACCTTGGGGATGTCCGGGACAAGCTGGTCACCCTAGATAGGCCCAGGGAGGGAGCTAGGAGCTTTCCCAGTTCGCTTGTCTTTTATTTCAACAGGTGGGGAGGTCTCTGCTCTCATATAGCTCCCTGAAGCTTCCCTAACTGCCCACGGGGGAGCCAGGGAGGTCACCATCTTTGTATTCTCCCCGAGTCTGAGGTCTCCCTTTCCTCTGCTCCTCTGTCCACAGCCCCAAAGGGAGCCCCTCCCCCCATAAAATACCCTCTGCTGGATGCCAGCATTGGGGACCCTCCCTGCAGCATCTCATTCGAGTCTCACAACCATAATCTTTGAAGCATATCACCCATTTTACAGATGAGGAAACTGAGACTCAGAGAGGGTGAAGTGACCTGCTCAAGGTCAGACAGCTGCTAAGTGGTCTCTTCTCCACTCGAGGCTGTCTCTGTATGCAGGGAACTGGGAATGGGTGGAGGGAGGGGCCATGCACGGTATCTTCTCAGCCTCCAGGCTACACAGAAAGTCAGGCTCTGGCTTGCCAGGTACCCCCCCACCCCCCCCACCAGGAGACTGGTGGGTTGGACCTTGCGTTTCTGCCCCTCCCTCTCTGCTTCCAGGAAGTGGCTGAGGGCTGGCCTTCCAGGAACTGAAAACTGCTCAAGTTGGGGCTGGGGGTGGGGAGAGGGTGCGAGTCTTTTCATAATTATGAGATATGTCTCTGAGCTGGTGGCTTCTTCCTAAATTTGTCTGCACCCAGGAAAGCCAAGAGTAGGCCATATGCTCTTTCCCCAAGTAGGAACTCCACCCCATGTACAAAGAAACTCTGCCTCTTGGGTGCAGGTTAGGAGACAGTGTGTGTGTGTGTGTGTGTGTGTGTGTGTGTGTGTGTGTGTGTGACACATTTATTATGCACCTACTGTAACCCTGGAAGTTTTGAATCCATCATNGCTGCTAATTGCATGGTGGGTGTGGGGTGGGGCCTCTGAATGGCTTCAAGGCTGGGCAGAGGGCTTGTTGCTCTCGGCCTCTGAAATTACAGGCTGCAAACGAATGGCCTGGCCTGCTCCATGTCACAGGCCTGCCCCCGCCCCCTTGGAGCCATGGCTGTACAAGCCATGAGGATCATCTGGGCCAGGTGCCACCACAGGTCCTGGAGCTGCAGAATGTGGAATGTAAGACCCTCAGGATGGACTAGCTGTGGCTGGAGCAAACTCTTGGAGCATTATGTTGTCAAAACCTGGGAGCAGAGGAGTGGAGGTCAGAGCGGTCATGCATACATCAACAAGTATTTGTTGAGCACCTACTGTGTTCCAGGCCCCGTCCTAGATGTTCGAGTTAAGGCAGTGCACAAAACAGGCAGAGTTCCTGGTCCCCGCGGACCTGGCTCATCTCCTCTTAGTCAAGAATCATCTTCAGGAACTGCTGTGAAGGTGCTGGGTTCCCGCCTACCTCAGGGCTTTTGCACATGCTGTTCTCACTGCTGAGAATCCTCTTGCATCCTTTTCTTTCTACATACCTCGTCCTCCTCTTCATAAGCAGCTCTACTATCACCTCCTATGGAGGCCCCCATGAGCATTGGGACCAGACTAGCCTCCCACAGTCCCTGAACTGTCCCCTCCCAACGCAGTCCAGTTGACAGTTAGACAGCCACTTGTTTGTTTACTCACTTATTGCAGGTCTCCCCTCTACTCTGTAATCGATGCCCATGTTTGCTCATCACTGTCTCCCAGGGCCTGACACTGGGCTGGGTATAAAGTCAATGCTCAAAAAATAATTGTAGAATGAATGACATTTAGAATGTTAGAGTGTTGAAAACTTTGCGTTGGCAGGCTTGTGGCAAACATCTAATCCAACCCTACATTTAGCTGCAGCCTAGAGAGGGGCAGTGATTTACCCAGCCAGCCACAATTGATGTGTTAGCTGGGGCTGGAACTCAGGGATCCTTTTTTCTCCCACCGGTGACTGACATTTTTGCTGGTCTGTCCTCAGATTGTGGGTTGGGATGTTTGGCTGGAGGAGAGCATGTGTGTCTTTGTGTGCGTGTGTGTGTGTGTGTGTGTGTGTGTGTGTGTGTTGACATGGTCTGCTAGCCCTTTAACAGGGCAGATGGAAGAAGTACAGGGATCTTGCTGTGGGGGATGGGCCCCTGGGAGGAGTTTCATTTCCAGATGAGACACAGGGGCTGCGGAAGAAGAAAGAACTCTGATCCCCGACATGTTGTTGGATCCTGGGTAGGTCACACTGCTGTGAACCTCAGTTTCTACATTTGTCAAATGGGCTTCGCTTATTCACTCACCTCTCCCCAAGCACTCCTGGAGCCTGTATAGTGGTAGGTTCTATGGCAGCAGGAACCCCAGTGCTTTGGAGGGTGGATGATTCCAGCTCCCCAGGAAACAAGTAATAATATTCAACTGCGGTGTGAGAGATAGAATAATGCCCCTCCCCCAGAGATGTCCACACCGTCGTCCCTAGAACCTGTGCCTATGAACATGTCACCTTACATGGCACAAGGATTCATAGATGTGAGTAATTTAAGGCTCTTTGATGGGGAGATTATTCTGGAATACCTGGGTGGGCCCAATGTCATCAGAAGAGTCCTTAAAAGTGGACGAGGGATTGGAAGAGAGAGCCAGAGAGATGGCAGTGTGACAAGGACTCAGCGCACTGCAGCTGGCTGTGAAGATGGAGGAAGAGGCCCATGAGCCGGAGAATGCAGGTGGCTTCTAGAAGCTTGAAAAGGCAAAGAAAGATTCTCCCCATGAAGATGCCAGGATGAACACGGTCCTACTGACACCTTGATTTCAGCCCAGTGAGACCCACTGCTAACTTCTGGTGGCCTGAACTGTAAGAGAGTAAATGCGTGTTGTTTGAAGCCACTTAGTGTGTGGTAATTTGTTACAGCAGCCATAGGGAACTTATACACTCGGCCTCTGGCCGGTGCTTTTGTATTGCCCAGCACGTTCATGTCCTCCATCTTCTTTGATTTTTCCCAGCAGCCTTGTGAGAGTTCCTATTCTCACGTTACAGATGACAAAACAGAGAGGGTCCGTGTGGGGGCAGGACCCAGTGGAGGCAGGATTTGAACCTGGGTCTGTCTGTCTCTGGGTCTGGGGCTCCTTGTGGGGTTCGCTCTGTCCCCAAAGGAGGAGCACAGAGCGGGACCCTGCCTTAGGCTGGATGAATGACATTCTAAGACGTTAGCCCGGCTCCTGCTGACTTCCCACCCCTCGTTACCTGCTCTTCACTTTTGTCCACTTCTCGCTCCAGCCAAATTTACTTACCTGTGCCTCGTCCGTGTGTGGCATTCCCAGCCACTCTGCTTTATCCATGCTGGTCCTTCCATCTGGAACGCCTCTCCAGGGCCTCCTCTAGTTCATATTCAGCTAGTTCACTGGACCCCTTCCCAGCCCCTTTCTCTCAGTGGATCTCTCTTTGCCCTGTCCTCTGCCCCCAGCCCTTGGCCTGGCCTCTCTCCTGCCACAGACGCATTCTTACTTATTACTGATAAGTGCATGTAGTGCATTTCTGTTTTGTAAAAAACAGAATGGTAATTTACATATGCATATGCATGGTAATTTACATATGTGTCCTTCTCCCTGGGAGTCTGTGAGCTCCTTCAGGTCTGGGCTGTGTCTGATTCACCTCTGAAACCTGCTTGGCACAGTGCCTGGTGCACTATGGGAGTTCGTTCATTAAGAATATCTAGGGGCCAGCTGAGTAGCTCAGTTGGTTAAGAGCGCAAGCTCTGAGCAACAGCGTCGCCGGTTTGATTCCCACATGGGNGGGCAGGAGACTGGAGCACTGAGGTGGCGCAGACACAATGCCCTTTGCCAGGCACACGGACCTGCCAGGGCAGCCATGTTCGTGAGAATCACGTGCCCCTCCAGCCTCAGCACTGGTTCTGGGCGTCCCCCTGCTCTCTTGGGGGAGTTCAGGAGACCCTATTGTCTGGACTCCTATCCGGCCTCTGGGCCCCCAGGACAAACAAGTTTCAAGTGATTTCGCACCCCTCGGCAAATCACTGGATCCAAATAAGTATGTAGGAGAGGAGAGTGTGCTCCCCTAGTCCCACCAGCTGAAGCTTCAGGACCCCAACTCCTGCCCTGTTCAGACCCCCATCTCTCCTATTGACAAACATGTTGGTTGGATGGGTGAGGGAACGCTCTTGTCACTTCTCACTCTCGCTTGTCACTTCTCACTGCTCTGGCCCCACCAGCCTCGTCGCTCTTTTTCCTTCACATGCTCCTGCCTCAGGACCTTTGCACTTGCTGTTCCCTCTGCCTGGTACTCTCTTCCCAGACGTCAGAATGACTGGCATCTTCTCATCTTTTAGGTCTCAGCTATAATGTCACCTCCTCAGAGAGGCCCCCTCTGCAGCCCTGCCCCAGTTATCGTTTACAAGAACCCCCTTTTTCCTTTCAAGGCGCTGATGACTGCCTGGAGTGATGATGATATACTGATTTTTGCTCTGCAAGGGTGGGGGCTTCTGTCCCCCGCGTTCACTCTTTCCTTGTCACTGCACAGTGCCTGGCATGCAGTAGGGGTTCAGGAAACATTTGCGGGATGAACATATGTGCTAGGGAGGCCTTGCAAGGGGGTGAAGACAGAGGCGAGGCAATAGGACTGACAAAATGTAAATGCCAGGGGCGGAGATTAAGGGAGCCTTGGGTTTAATGCTTGGAGTCAGGAGGGCCTGGTTGGAATCCCCGCTCTGCTTCACGGCATGCTGGTTAGTGCAGGGTGTTGGGCAACTCTCTAACCTCTGGGAGTCTCAGCTTCCACACCTGTGAAATGGAGAGATGTCTTAGCTATTCCCGAGGGCAGTGGGGGGTGAAATGACAAGGACCTGGCTGGCACCCTGTAGGTGCCCAATTAGCGCCCATCCTGGGAGAGACAGTCCCTGGCTACCAGAGAGGTGTGGACTATCTGAGGGGCACCATGAGGGGCCTCCACATTCCCCCAAGCCTCGAAGCCCCGCCTCTGTGGTTTGGGGAGACAGCCCCCACCGCCCTTCTAAGCTCTCTGTCTTTTGGCCTAAAATTAGCTCACAAATTCCTTGGCTGCTTGACTGGTGCTTCCAACCGACAATTCAAACCAGATGTTACCAGCTGTCCGGGCCCATCCCCCCAAGCCAGCCCCCGCGAGTATCTTGCCTGGCTGGCTCAGGGAGGCGGACTCAGCCAGGGAAGATCAGCCCGCTGTACGCACATACGCAAGTACGCACGCTGCCTGCACGTACGCAGGAGCTCCAGCTGGGCTGGGGGAGCAGGGGCTGGGTGCACAGCCCTCCTGGGATGGGGCGGCATCCCTCACTGACCCACCTGCCGGCAGGTGGGGGCTGGGGTGGCTAATTGCTTTACCCCTTTCCATCCAGTAACTTTATGGAGCTCCTGCTGTATGCCAAGTCTCTATGTTTGCTGCTGTCCAGTTGGAGTGATAGACGCTCAGTCCCAGGGGTCACTTGCGTTGCTGTTATTATTATTAATTATTACTATTATTTAGCGCCACGTGCCAAGGCTCACTGCCTTCTCACAGTAACCCAGGGAAGGTGGTGGTATTATTACCCCCATTTTACAGATGAGGAAACTGAGGCCCAGAGTGGTTGAGTCACTTAGCCCAAGGTCACCCAGCTCTGATGCAGCAGAACCCAGGGTCCCAGAGGGCATGTGATCCTGGGTGGTTTTACCTCCTTGCTGTCAACACCCCGTGGCCCTTTCCATCATGGTGGGTGGATCTGAATGTCCTGGAAGACCCTTTCCGTGAGGTCAGCCCTGGGCCCAGGTGCAGAAGGCTGACTCATGGCAGCTGCCAGGAGGAGGTGGCTCATCAGGAGCNTTTGTCTCAGGGGAGACTGTTTTTCTCTTCTAGAAAAATACCTCCAGAGGCCTCTTTGGAAGTGAAGGACCCCTCCACACCAGGACATAACCTGCAAAGAGGGAGTTCAAAGAGAGGACTGAGTCTGGAGGTACTCAGCTCAGGAGAGAGGGGTTGGGGTGGGGAGAGAGAAGCGATTGGGGAAAGGCAAGAGGGAACACGGCAGGCAACAGGCTATCAGGAGCAGTCAGCGAGAAGCGGAGGGATGCCTGCCCCTCCCCCTGAACCCCTAGAACAAGTATAACACACAAGGAAGGTGTGTCCAAGACGCTTTGGTGGGGGCCCTGGTGGAAGAGGGGTGTTCACTGTGGGCCAGAGCAGCTGACCCTGGAGAAGGGGGCTGATGTGTTAGGAGCAACATAAGTCACTTTCCCTTTGGGAGTGATCAGAAAAGCTAGCAGGAGGATTCCACATCATGGGGATGTGGACCCAGAGGCTGAAAGACTTGGGGGACATCTGAGCAGTCCTCCCAGGTTCTTGTCAACCCGTCCTTCTGGGCAGGGAGCAGCTCTCCCTTTCTCCTGAGGGCTCCTGGAGCGACTGGTTTTCCACCTGTGTATTTCTCCAAGGTGCAGAATTTAGATTAGCATCAGTGATGATGGGTGCTTAAAGCGGCCACCAGGGGGCGCCCGCCATCAGCTCTTACCGTCATTGGCAGCCTGGAGCGTTCTGTCTAGAGTTTGAGGATGGAAGGACTGTGAAGCCAGGACCGAGCTCCAAACCCAGTGGGGTGCTGGTAAATGTTTAACAACTGGCTCCTTGGGTGGATTGGTACCCCAGCCATGATTTGTAGTGCTTGTCCATTTCCTGGGTATAATCACCCCCACAGCCGGTTTTGAGCAACCAATCATTCATATAGTAGATGATACAGTGCATGTAAATCACCTCAAGAGCATAGATAATAGCAGAAAGTAGTAAAATAATTAGGAAGTGATGAGTTTTGAGTATTGAGGACCTTGGTTTTTAATGTAATATAATTTAACGTACGAAACAACTGGCTCACAAAATTCTGAAAATTTGACAGTTGGCTTACAGAGATGGGTATAGGCTGGCTCCTGCATACCACTGTGACCTTCCCCCTGCCCGGACCTCCCCTTGTCCTTGAAAATCAGCGCCTGAATTGCCCCACTCATCCATTCAGCCAATAGACCCTGAGCACGAATAATTGCAGTATCTCCATGAGCGCCCTCAAACTGCCTGGGAAGGAGGAAATCCTCTCATTTCACAGAAGAGGAAACCGAGGCTCAGAAAGGTGAAGTCACCAGCCCCAGGTCATGCGTGAGGACCTGGGATTGGAACCCAGGCCTGAAGCAGACAGCCATGTTCTTACCACTGTGTCACGCCATCCTTGAGATCACAGTGGGGTTTTAGGGGAATCCCATGCCCCAAACTCTCACTCACCCCTGTTGATCAGCCCTGTTGCCTGGAAGTCCCCACCAGTCACCCTGTGGTTCCTGATTGCTGAGGGGAGACATTGTTATTTGGGTGGGTGACAAAGTCGAGCCCAGCCCCCTCCTCTCAAAGAGCACGACACAGCAGCGCTGGGGCCTAGGGCAAAGAGAGATGGCTGGGGACAAGGAGCTGGCATTTATTGGGCACTGACTGCATACCTGGCCCCATGACAAACACTTTATCGGCATGATCTCATTCAGGCCTCACACCAACCTCATGATGTGGGTATAATAATTACCCCCATTTTACTGCAGGGAAAACTGAGTTTCAGAGAGCTGGACCACTTACTCCAGCAAGATGCACTGCTGAGAAACTAGACTCTGCTGACTTCAGCTCTGACGATAGGGAAGGAAGGCGGGTAGACAGGAAATGGGGGACATGCTAAGTTTACTCCAGGTCCCTTCTTTCTTATGAGCTGGCACTGCCAGCCCTGCGGGTGGCTCATCTAG
>NW_017731479.1:3772367-3773439 GCF_001890085.2 Hipposideros armiger
GGTGTGTGTTTACATTCCTGCCCTCCGTGACGGCTTCCATGTTGGCCTAAATGAAGCCACTCCTTGCTCGGGGGCCCTGGGGAATGTAAATGTTTACAAGGCAGCATGTAGCTGGCCAGGCCACCACTGCCACAAGAAGCCAGAGGTCCTACGGCTCTGTCTCCCCCCACCCCCCAAAAAAAGAGAGGGATGCAAGGTTCTTTCTTTTTTTTTTTAAGAGACCTTTTAATGGCATTATAACCTATGGAAAGCACACACATCTGAAGTGTGCAGCTAGAGTTTTCCAAATTCGCCCACATAACCCCCACCCAGGTCTAGATGTTGCGCATTTCCCACTCCAGAAGTTTCCCCTGTGCCTCTTTCCAGTCAGTACCCCTCAAGGATGGCTGCTTTTCGGACTTCTGTCCCCATAGCCCAGTTTTGCCTTCATTCTAGAACCATGTTAATGGAATCAACCAGCGTGTGTACCTTTGGGTCTGGCTCTTTCGTTTGGGATATCTGTGGGATTCATCCAAATTGTGGTATGTCTCATCTCCCTTTCACTGATGAGAAGTGTTCCACTGGCTGGATGTACCACAGTCTGTTCACCTAATCTTTGGTGGGTGGACATTTGAGTTGTTGCCAGGTTTTGGGTTTTTTTTTGCTATTATGGCTAAAGAAACTATCGACAATTTTGCATTTCTTGTGGATTTGTGTTTTCATTTCTCTCAGGTAAGTACCTGGAAGGGGGATTGCTTGGGCATCCGGGAAATGTCCACTTAACTTTATAAAAACTGCCAGACTGGGTTCCAAAGTAGCTGTGCTGTTTTTCTCCCCCATCAGTAGTGGGGGAGTGTCCGCTTGTTTGCTGGGGGTGGGCAAACGAGTGGAAAATTTACTTAGAATCCCAGGATGACAGAACTTGGAGGAGCCTCTGCTGACCCTTCCTGGTTCAGGAAGGGAAAAACTGATGCTCGGGTCACACAGTGCGTGAGGGACTGAGCCAGGAGCTAATACTCATCTCTCAATTTCCAAGCTCTAACTATTCCCTGGTGAAATTGGATCAGCACCCGGTCTTCCTTTCCTGGAGGAG
>NW_017731479.1:3779039-3808165 GCF_001890085.2 Hipposideros armiger
CCTGGACCTTCCATGGAGCCTGCGCCCATGCTCACCCTTACGCACACCCCAGCTCCCCCTCTGCACCCTGAGTCTCGGAAAACCTGCGTCACAGCTGGAACCAAGGATGGGGATTTTCCTCCTTACTTCCAGGGGCCTCTGAACCTCCCTGACCTGACTTCTTTGGAAGGAGAGAACAGCTCGCTGTTCTGGGGCAGGCACTGCAGGATAGCCTGGTCTGTCTGCCCCAACCTGCCCTGGGGACCCACGGTCAGGGAGAAAGTGCCCCATTTGGGCTTCTCCGGAGCGTGGAGGGGGCGCCTGCGTGAATAGAGTGAGGGGGGATGTGTGTGGCCCAGTGCAGCCCCGCCCTTCCCCTGCCCCCACCCCAAACCCCTTAATGAAATCAAGCTGGCCCCGCAGCCAGAGAGGGGGCGGGAGGGGGCGGGAGGAGGCGGGGCGGCCAGCCCAGAGCAGCGCCCGGGCACCGGCACCGTCTCTCTCTCGCTCCACCTGGCGGGAGCACCAGGCCTGTGTGCGGAGGGACTGGTGAGTCCTGGGGTCCCCTCCTCTGTCTGGGGGAGCCTGGGGTGTCTTGGAGTTTAGGGACTGAGGCCCAGCCGGAGCGCTTTGGGGGGCGTCTTTAAGTGTGTGGTGTGTGTGAGTTTTGAGGGTGTGCTGGATGCTGTGTACGTGGGTGATCTGTGCTAAGGGTGAAGGGGTCGGAATGTGTGTGCGCCGTCTATGCGCCCCGTGTGCATGGTGAGTCTGCCAGAGTGCGGTGTGTGTGCAGCCGTGGCCTGGCTATGGGGGATGTGCTGTTCTTCAAAGGGGACGTCTGGTTGTCCCCAGGGTCAGCAGCAGGGTGGTGTGGACTGGGACTGTCCCGTCTGGGGGGATCCATGGTGGGACAGGGGGTTGTGTATGTGCCATGTTGTCAGAGAATCAGCCCATTTTGTGTCCGTGTGTTCTCTGTGTGTCTGTACTGGTGGGCCGCGTGAGCGATCTGGGGGGCCTGAATGTTGTGCGTCCTTGTATGCATTGTGGAGCCACACTGTTGCTGCTTGCTGTACGTGTGTGTGTGTGTGTGTGTGTGTGTGGGTTTTGAGCCCTCGAGACCCATGTCCGTCCCCAGGCCTCCCCTCCAAGGGGCCCAGGCCCCTGCCTGTCCTTGGCTGCCCCGGAGCAGGGGGTGCAGTACTGCAGCCAGATCCCCCTCCCCCAAAGGCCATTAATTGAAGCCAGGTTTTTTTGTGGGTCGCTCCTCCGTCTCTGTCTACCAGTCTCTGGGTGGGGGTGCAGCAGCTGCTCTGGCCCCTCAGCCTTGGGTCTTGGGGTACCTAGACCTTAGTGGTAGATTTGCATCACCTGCATATTCCTGACCTCAGCTGGGGCCATCACAGGTAAAACAATAAACCCTGGGTGAGATGGGCTTTAAAGAGAGGCCCTGCTCCAAGCTGCCAATCACATGATGCCCACTAATTGGTACCTATGCGCCAGGCACTGCCATTTCTTGCCCTGACAATAGTCCAGGGAGGTGACCCTTATCTCCATTGTGGAAACTGAGGCCCAGAGAAATGACATGCCTGGCCCCAGGACACATAGCTGGGAAGTGACCTCCTGCAGGGCATTTTGAGTGGCCTCTTCCTTTAGGCTTCTGTTCAGGGCTCCAGGCTTACTGGCCATGTGACCCTAGGCAGGCCATTCCCAGTCTCAGCTGCGTTTCGCCTGGGTAAAACTAGAGGGGCTGACTGACTCCAGTTCCTAAGGGCCTGTGAGTTCCTGAGTCCTGGAAAAAGTTAGGACCCAGGAAGGAGGTGGGGCAGCTGATGGGCAGAACGACCATTTCAGAGCTGCCCAGTGCACCCATTCTACAGATGGGAAACTGAGGCCCAGAGACGGCCGGGGGCTTGTCACGCCAGGTCACACAGCCATCTCCCCTGAGGCCTGGCTGGCTCTCCACACTTTGCCTGCACTTTTGGGGAGCCAGGAGGGGTTGTGAGGATATGGAGGACTCTGAGAGTTGGGATCTTGGCCTTTAAGAGCCAGAGATAGTTTGTGTGGCCTTTCCTTATCCTCTGTCCCCTGCTCTCTAAGGCCCTGTCTAAGGCTTTCTGCTGTGTGTGTGTGTGTGTGTGTGTGTGTGTGTGTGTGTGTGTGCGCGCGCGCGCGCGCGCTCGTGATTCCTCACTGGCCAAAGCCGAGGAGATTTCGCCCAACAAGGTAAAAAAGTTGGTCTGTTCCTAGAGGTTGGGGGAGACAATGAGCAAATGTACACATCAGGTGAGGATAATCATTTGTTGACTTTGGGTATGAAAATGTCAGCTGATCCCGGAGCTCTGCAGGGGTAGAAATTCGACCACTCCTGAGTGCCACCTTTCCTCGGTAAGCAGCTACTCTGTGCCAGGCAGGAGCTGTGGTCACCCCCCCTCCACCCTGCATGTCCCCGGTTTACAGAGGGGGAGAGTGAGGCCCAAAAGGGCCAGATGGAGGAGCTAGATGGAGATGGAGCCAGGATTCGAATCCCGGCCTAACCCGCCTCACCACTCTGCCGCCATCAGAACTTCAACAAGGGAACATCACAGGAGGCCCCCAGGGAAAGCCCCCTGGTCTTCAGCCACCACTGGTCATTGTTTCCGTCTGTGGTGAGCAGCCTCAGCCACCACCATGAGCGGTCTCGCTTGGAACTTGGCTGGAAGCAGAAGGCAGGGTGGGGACTGGTGAGACCAAGAACCTGAGATCAGCGCTGTGTGTAGGAAACTGCCAACTCGTGCCAGAGAGGCAAGGGCCCGGGAAGGCTCCTGAATTTCATGTAGCATCTCCAATCCTTGTTCCAGCTGAGAAGTGATGTCAACAAGGGGGTGTTTGGCCATCCCTAGGGGGGAGGGGGAAGAGAGAAAGAGAGAGAGAGAGAGAGAGAGAGACAGAGAGAGAGAGAGAGAGAGAGAGGACACTACTCTTGAACTCACACAGAAGAAGAAGGTTCAAATCCCAGCTCTGACCTTTACTGTCTGTGTGTCCTTGAGCAAGTCATTGTCCATCTCTGAACCTCAGTTTCCTTCTCTGAAAAATGGAGACGGTGATGGTGTCGGCGCACAGGGCTTCTGTGGGATCCACAGAAGGGCTCAGACGAGTGAGCCATGATGGAAGCAAGAATGATCAGCTCATTTAAAATGAACCCCTGAATAGTGTTGCCTCTTTTTATGTCCTGGAATTATTATTATTATTTTGCCATCTGAACCAGTTTATCCAAGTTCACATGAGTACAATTCATTTCCGTTAATGACAATGGGGGGGCCCTAGGTCCCTTAGAACAAGCCACTCAATGGCTCAGCGTCACTCCTACCTCATCCCCTGAACCCCAAGTTACCGTGAGGTAGGTATGGTCATTTGTTTGCTGGAGCAGGGCTTGAAGCCTGGCTCAAGGGGACCTGCAGTCAAGGTGTTGGGAACCTAACTTCCCCCTTCAGCCCAGGAACTTGCGGTGTGGCTTTGCCCTTGCCTTCTCTGTGCCTCTGTCTCCCCGTCTCAAGTCCCCTGAGAGAGGGCCTCGGACAGGTGATCTTAAGGTGTTTCCATCTTGGAACATCTAACCCCACCCCACCCAGTGTGAGGATCCTGGGCCCTCCCCTGGGTCAGGGTGGGATTCGCAGGGGGTGATCTGGGAGTCACAGAAAGGGGTCCCTGGGTTTATCTGAGTACCCAGCCCCACTCAGGCTGGCTAGGAGAGTTAGTGTTTTAGAAGCTGGGCTCCTCTGTAAACCTGGGCCATGAGGAATCTATTAGTTACCTGGGCTGTCTGGGCCTGATAGGGTCTGGGGGTTCATGTGGGGAGCAGCTTTCCAACGGGGGAGGGAGGGGCAGTGTTCATCTGGTTCCCATTTAGTGGTGGCCATGGCGCTCAGGCTCCAGCAGGCCCCAACTTGGCCTCAGGTGTAAGAGGTTTCCCTCTGCGGCCTCTACGGCCTTCTTTGAGCCTGTAGGTGAAGGTTGCCATGGGGCAGATGCTCCCAGCATGCTCCTGGCATGCAGACCCTCTTCTGAGCTCAGTCTGCAGGCTTCAAAACCTATGGCTCTCCTGGAGAAGGGAATGGGACCATAGAGGGCCTGGGAGCTGCTGGGGAGGGCTCCCCATAAGAGGCGAGAGGTCAGCTTACAGTTACTCAGTTTCTCACCTACTCAGCCCTACCATCTTCTCTCTCTTGGCGCGTGGATCCAAAACCCAGCCCTTCCTTGGAAAGTCCCTGAACCCCTCTGAGTCTCGGTTTCCACACCTGGAAAATGGGGCCAATAACAGTGCCTCCTTCATCGGGTGGGTCCCAAGAGTCAATGAGAAATTCCCTGTAAGAAACTTAAAATAGTACCTGGCACATGGCAAGCAGTAGAAAGGTAAGTTATTAATTAATTGAGTCAAGTCAGTCAGGATTCATTGATGGAGTGTTTACTGTATATCAGATACGGTGCGGTGCAAACCCCTGAGGATGCCAAGATAAGTAAGATTCAGCCCCTGCCTCCCAGGACCTCAGGGTGAAGTGCGGTGACTCTCTGTGGGTCCCTCTAGGACATCAGAGTGAAGTGGGTGAACTCCACATTTAAAGGAATGGGGCTCCATCCATTATATGGTGGGGAGGCTCAGGCCTGGGGGGCCGGGGGACGGAAGCAACTTTCTAGAATATCATCTGTGTTCCCTGAATCTCGTCGGGATCCCCTGAGCCCCTGGAGGCCCACCCCGACCTCTCTTCTGCCTTGCTTCCCCACAGGTCCCGGACAACATGGTTTCTGCAGTGGCCCCCAGCCTCATCGCGTCTCTGCTCCTGCTCCTGAGGGCGCTGGCCCTGGCGGCCCACTCCGTGCCCCAGCCGGTCGGCTTCCTGGAGGACATGGGGGGCAGCGGGGAGGCCGAGGACTCGTCGGCCTCCTCCCCTAGCCTCCCGCCCTCCCAGACCCCAGGCCTCAGCCCCACGTCGGTGGGGCCCCAGCCCACGCTCCTGGCGGGCCCCAAGCCCCCCACCAACTTCCTGGACGGCATCGTGGACTTCTTCCGCCAGTACGTGATGCTCATCTCCGTGGTGGGCTCCCTGACCTTCCTGCTCATGTTCATCGTGTGTGCCGCCGTCATCACCCGCCAGAAGCACAAGGCCTCGGCCTACTACCCGTCGTCTTTCCCAAAGAAGAAGTACGTGGACCAGAGTGACCGGGCCGGGGGTCCCCAGGCCTTCAGTGAGGTCCCAGACAGGGCTCCCGATGGCCGGCCCGAGGAGGCACTGGATTCCTCTCAGCAGCTCCAGGCTGACATCCTTGCCGCCACGCAGAACCTCAAGTCTCCCGCCAGGGCGGCCCAGGGCGCTGGAAATGGAGCCAGGCTGACGGAGGGCAAGTCGGAGGAAGAGGAGACGTGCAGCCAGGAGGCGGACCAGGAAGCCCAGGGGTGTGCGGGCCCAGCGGAGAAGCCGGAAGGGCCGGAGGAGCCATGCTCAGCAGTGGCAGAGGGGGCTGTGGTGGCCGACGAAGGCTCGGGGGAGCTGGAAGCGGCTCCCTCATTAGCCCAGGAAGCTGAGGGTCCAGCCGGCCCCCCTGAAAGCCCCTGTGCTTGCGGCAGTGTCACCCCCAGCGTCTAACAGGCCTCCAGGGCTGTGGCCCTGACTGTTGGACCCTTAGTGGTCCCTTCCTCGGGCGTAGAAAGACCCTTGGCCCTTAATGCTCCCTGATGTCCCCCCCTCGACCACTCCCAGCTGCAAATCCCAGCGTGTCCTGATCCTACAGTGGGCAGAGATACTGGACTCCGGTCTACCCGGGGAATCTCACCAAGTTCTAGAACCTTTGCCGCTGCCTTCCCAAAAGGGCTCCATTCCAAAGCACCGCCTCTCTGGGGAGGTGGGGCTGGGGACGTGTCCTCTTACAGCCACGTCAATTGGGAAACATACTTTGCAGGTCCCTTGTGACAGTGCCAATGTCGCTGCTTTCCATTGAGGTAGAAAAGAGAAACAAAATAACTGGGAATTTTGGAAGAGGTTGAATGGCAGGGAGCAGAAGTGCCTGGGGTGGGTGCGGCTAGAGCTACGGCTGGCTGACGGATTAATCAGGAAGCTTCTGTGAGGGGCCCTCGCGGCTGGCGAAGACAGGGCCTTCAATGAGCATTTCCCAAACTGGGTTCCCTGAGGTACCCTGTGGGGGAAAAAACGAGTTTGGAGTCCAATGAGTTGAAGAAACACTGCCTCTCTATTCCTCGTACTCCCCTTAGAGCACCCCAGGGCTCAGACAAGTCCCCCAGTAAAGGCCCCTGTTTCACTCAGCCTTTCCCAAACTGCTTTTGACCGTGAAGTACCTTTTTGTTTTGCAGCTACAGAGTAAAATGGTGCAGAGTGCACTCTGGAAATTACTGCTCTAAATGTTCCTAAGGCGCACCCCCCCCCGGAGTGTATGGTTGTTCTGGGGTGTGGGGTGTAGGGTGTGGGAGTTTGGGCCCCCTCAAGTGCTGCCTCTCATCCTGGTATGTGCCGTGGGGATGGAGCTAATGAATTGACCCTTTTTTGAAGCTTGGGGTGTAGGGGGGTGCTGTGTGTGAGGGGATGGGGGGTGGTTTCTGACGCCCGGCCTGGGCAGGGGTGGCCCTGGCCCCCAGCCCTTAGATCATACACGTTGTCTGGCAGCCTGTGTCCATAGCGTTCCTTAGTCCTTGACCAGGGAGCCTGAGCTCCGTCTTAATCCGGGGAGGTTGTGGGGGGTCCTCTTCCCCATACTTCCATCTGGGCCCCTCGACCTCTGCACAACTCTCCAGGTGCTGAGACATAACAAACCAGCACAATAAACCTTTATTCTGGCCTGAGTCTTACTGGTTTTCTGAGGGTGGGAATGAGTCCATGGGAGATGGGGGTGGGGTGCATTTCCCCTGGGCTGTTCTGTGGGGGCGGGGCAACTTCCTGGGGGAGACACATCAGCCAGGCCCTGGGGATGAATGATGTGAGAAAGAGAGAGAAGAAAGGGTGTCCCAGAGGATTGGGAGTGAAAACTCGTGTTCCCAAGGCTGAGCACCAGCCCTGGACTTGTGGCCACACAGCCAGTTTCCATGCATGGCTCCATGATTTACTGTGGCCACAGAGGGAAACTCCTCTCTGTTTCCCTGAGGAGAGACATGGCCAGTGGAGGGGCCCCCAGCCGAGGCTTCAGTTTCCCCCGCCCCTGCAGAGTGGCTGAGGAAGGGATGGGTCTCATGGGCGATGCCACACTCGCTGCAACCTTGCTGGCGCCTGGGGTTGGAAGCAGCCCTGGCCTTTGTCTCCTCACCACCAGGCTCCTCCTTGCTTTTGATGGCAAGTTCCTGTGGCCACTGCTCCCCCTCCGCTCTGGAGCTGCCAGCTGGAATCCAGATGTGGCTGGGCTAGGAGCACGTGCTGGATCCCCGGGGTGATGGGGGCAGGGAGGCCATCCCTCCGCTGCCCCTCTCCTCCACCGACCCCACATCCCCCCACATCTATCCGGAGGGGGCCCAGGTTTGGGTTTCATAACACACAATGGCCTCTGTCTCGCTCAGTGGGGAAGGGCCCTCCCTTTCTCAGCAGACCAGCTCCTGCCCAAGAACATGGGGAGAAGCGCATACAAATACTGAATACCCGGACGCTGTGTGGCTCTGACCTAGCCACTCAACCTCTCTGGGCATGGCAGGCTCTTTCCTTGTTCCTCGGCTCCTGTGGGGTCCTAGGCACTGGGGTGTGGCTGGGAAATGCATTACGTTTCCCCATGACAGGCAAAAAACAGGTAAGACAGAAGCAGATCGTTGGAGATCCCTGGGAGCAGGCAGGGGCGGGCATCCCACTCAGCAGCTCCCTGGTCAGTGGTTCCCATTAATACTCAACTTGGCCTTCCAGAGGACATGGAGTGTGGGCCTAAGCCTTAGCCTGTGTCCACTGGGACTGGTGTGTGTGCAGCAATTAGGAGGTAGCCTGAGCCCCAGTATAGGAGTCAACCAATATCTTCCTCACCTCTGAGCTTTTACAGCTACTATTCCCCCTGCCTTCCACACCTCTCCTTGCCTTGCTGAAGCCCTCTCATCCTTTAGCTTCTGGCCTAGATGTCCCTCCCTCCTGGGAACCTTCCCTGACAGCCCCAACCCAGCCTCTTCCACAGTCACCTGGGCTCAGTGACAATGATTCCTCACAATTAATGAGCACCTGTTATGTGCCTCTAAGCACTGGACATTATTAACTCATTAAGACTTGCGACCCTACGAGGTGGGTACTGTTATTAGTCCTATGCTACAGATGAGAAAACTGAGGCCCAGAGAGGTGAAGTCAGTTGCCCAGGTCACACAGCCAGGATCCAGCCCCAGAGGCTAAGTTCTCCACGAGGCTCTATTGCTTTCTTGATGAATGAATGCGTGAATAAACGAAAGAAGTCCCTGGGGGAGGGGACAGCAGGGCCCTACACCTGTTTAGAACCCCTTCAATCTGCTCCCCCATCCGTGATGGAGTTACCAGGAGGGGGACCTTTTATGGGCACACGTCTGGCCAGGTTACAGTGGGGGGTGAGCCAGAGGGAGATAGTGGTTGGGGACATGTGTGGCTGGACTAGGGGTTGCGGGGGACAGTGGGGCTTGGGAATTGGGGTGAGGGGTTCCTCTGTTCCCAGGAATCCGGGAATCTGCCAGGGCCTGAACAGAGGCCCCCACTGTCCCAGGGCTTGTAAAACTGCACAGCTGCCCTCAGCCCGGTGTCTGTCCTGGGGCCAGGCCTGCTGTTACTGTAAAGGGGGAGGGAGAGAGAACAAAACCACCCCAAGACATGACAGGAACCTCAGCTCAGTGTGGGAATGGGGGTGGGGGTGCCCTGCCCTGCTCCGATCAGCCCGACAGGCTGGGCATTTGCTGGCTGGGAGCCATGTTCAGGGAGACAGCAGGAGGCGCAGAACTCATGGTCTCCTGGGCCCCTCTGCCCTGGGCACATCATCTTTAACCCTCTGGGGTGGGGAAGGTGGTTTGGGCCTTGGGGTGAGACTGCCTGAGTCAATGCCAGCTCCACCCTTTCCTGGCTGTGTGGCCTTGGGCAAGTCACCTCACCTCTCCGGGCCGCCATTTATGTGTGTAAAGAGGGGGTGATCCTACCCCCACCTGGCAGGGGTGTCCACCTGCACAATGAACTTTTAAAAATCCTGACTCCGGAGCCCCAACCCAGACCAATTAAATCAGAGTGTTCAAGAGTGTCACTGCCAGGCTGGCCGAGTGGTGCAATGGTTAAGAACTGGCTTGGGATGCCAGAGGGCCCTGGTTCGGATCCCACATATGAGGGCCAGTGACACTGCCCTCTACAACTAGACTGAAGAACAAAAAAATGATAGCAACTTGTCTGTTCCCCTTCCCCAATTCCCCAATTAAAAAAAAAAAAAAAAGGGTGTCACTGCCAAGATGCAAAGTCCACAAGGAGAGGGACCTATGTCCACCAATGTCTGCCCAGCACTCAGCCCAGTGCCTGGCACGTGGTGGGTGCTGCAGGTGTGTGAGAGCGTGTGTGTAAGGCTGAAGGAAGGCATATACATGTGCCAGCGCATAAATAATCACATTTAACCCTCTCCACACGCTGCATAAAGAGATGAGCGATATCATTACCTCCTTTTTACAGATGAGGAAACTGAGGCTCAGCGGGGTGCAGCGACTGCCCCTGCACAGCTGGGATTTAAACCCAGGTCTGTCTGGCTCCTCAGCCTGGGCTCTTCAGCGCTGAGCCTCCAGTCTCATTTGTGAACTTGTCTGTGGTCTCAAGGCCGAGCCTCTCTGCTAATAGTGGGGTGGGCGCACATACGTTTTGGGTCTACTGCATTTCATCATGGGTCCTGTTTCAACCTTGCCTGGCCCCCTGGGGTGTTGACAGCGACTGCCCAGCACTGGCCTGTGGGTTTGGCCTGTCTTGGTTCTTATTCACAGAGGCTTAGAATCCTTGAGTCTGCCCTGGTTGGGATTAATTAAACCCCTGGGTTCAGAGGTGGCCCAGAAGCAAGTTGCAAGGTCATAAACCCTTTGTTTTCCAATCACAGCTATTTATTGAGCACCTACTATGTGCCAGGTATTGGAGACACACCATTGGCAAAACAGATCTGAGGCTGTGTTCTAATGGAGAAGATGAACATTCAACAAAGAATCATCCGGATGCAACCACAATGATTAGTTACAGGAAGAACCAACATTTATAAATGGACTCTTATGCATGCCTGGCTCTTTACTTTTTGTAGCTTTACTGAGGTATAATGGAAACATAATAAATGCACATATTTAAAGCGTACAACTTAATAATTTTGGCATATGTGTATACTCATAAAGCCATTGCCACAATCAAGATGACGGATGTATCCATCGCCTCTGAAACATGCTTCGTACCCCTTATAAACTCTTCTTACTGCTCCCCTCCACCCCCTGCCCCCAGCCCCGAGNGAGGGCCAGTGACACTGCCCTCTACAGCTAAGATGCTGAACAACAGCTCAACCTGGAGCTGGGCTGCCGTGAGTCGCTGGCGATGGCGTAGGCTGCAGCCCCTGCTGCAGTGGGTTGCCATGGGCTACTGTGTGTAGCCAGCAGCCAGCGTGAGCGGCCTTCCAGAAGCCGGCGACTGATGTGCCTTGCCCAGGAAGAGCGCAATGATGGTGCCAACTTGGGCCAGTGAAACAACATCCTCCACAACTAGACTGAAGAACAAAAAAATGATAGCAACTTGTCTGTTCCCCTTCCCCAATTCCCCAATTAAAAAAAAAAAAAAAAGGGTGTCACTGCCAAGATGCAAAGTCCACAAGGAGAGGGACCTATGTCCACCAATGTCTGCCCAGCACTCAGCCCAGTGCCTGGCACGTGGTGGGTGCTGCAGGTGTGTGAGAGCGTGTGTGTAAGGCTGAAGGAAGGCATATACATGTGCCAGCGCATAAATAATCACATTTAACCCTCTCCACACGCTGCATAAAGAGATGAGCGATATCATTACCTCCTTTTTACAGATGAGGAAACTGAGGCTCAGCGGGGTGCAGCGACTGCCCCTGCACAGCTGGGATTTAAACCCAGGTCTGTCTGGCTCCTCAGCCTGGGCTCTTCAGCGCTGAGCCTCCAGTCTCATTTGTGAACTTGTCTGTGGTCTCAAGGCCGAGCCTCTCTGCTAATAGTGGGGTGGGCGCACGTACGTTTTGGGTCTACTGCATTTCATCATGGGTCCTGTTTCAACCTTGCCTGGCCCCCTGGGGTGTTGACAGCGACTGCCCAGCACTGGCCTGTGGGTTTGGCCTGTCTTGGTTCTTATTCACAGAGGCTTAGAATCCTTGAGTCTGCCCTGGTTGGGATTAATTAAACCCCTGGGTTCAGAGGTGGCCCAGAAGCAAGTTGCAAGGTCATAAACCCTTTGTTTTCCAAGCACAGCTATTTATTGAGCACCTACTATGTGCCAGGTATTGGAGACACACCATTGGCAAAACAGATCTGAGGCTGTGTTCTAATGGAGAAGATGAACATTCAACAAAGAATCATCCGGATGCAACCACAATGATTAGTTACAGGAAGAACCAACATTTATAAATGGACTCTTATGCATGCCTGGCTCTTTACTTTTTGTAGCTTTACTGAGGTATAATGGAAACATAATAAATGCACATATTTAAAGCGTACAACTTAATAATTTTGGCATATGTGTATACTCATAAAGCCATTGCCACAATCAAGATGACGGATGTATCCATCGCCTCTGAAACATGCTTCGTACCCCTTATAAACTCTTCTTACTGCTCCTCTCCACCCCCCGCCCCCAGCCCCGAGGCCACTGTTGATCTGCTTTCTGTCACTGTGACTCATTTTTATTCTCTGGAGTTTTACATAAATGGAGCCATGCAGTGTGTACTCTTATTTTGGTCTGGCTTCTTTCACTCAGCATACATATTTTGAGATTTATTCATGTTATTGCGTGTATCAATATTTCACTCCTTTTAATTGCTGAGTAGTATTCCCTTATATGGATGTATTACAATTTGTTTTTCCGTTCACCTGCGGATGGACATTTGGGTGGTTTCCAGTTGTGGGCTATTACAAATAAATATGCTGTGAACTACTATGCTATTTTATTTCTTCCTTACAACCTTCTTAATGAGATGGTCGTTATTTCTCCCCATTTTACAGACGAGAAAAAAGGAGACCCAGAGAGGTCATGTAACCTGTCTAAGGTTATACAGCCAGTCATTGGAGCATAGAGCCTCCAACAGTGGGAATGATTGAGCCAAGTGACCTTAGGGGGCCTCTAAAGTTCAGAGAGTCTCAGCACCCCTGATCGAGACCAGCCCCTCATTTTATACGTGGGCATCGGAGGACCAGACAGGAGCTGGGACCCATCCAGAGCTGGTGAGAACCCGGGTCTCTGGTGGACAGCCTGGCGCTGTGTCCAGCTCAGTTCTGCTTCATCCTGGCTTGTCATCTAGCGTGGGGGAAAATGGGGCTGTCCGGAGTGGGACAGGGATTTGCCATTTTTTTTAGAAGGTTTTCATTTCAGGATTCCTCTGGCTGCTCAGAAATAGCAAAAAGGATTTGGCACTGGCTCCAGGGCCCGGGAGGTTCCCCCGCAGCTGCTCCCCGCTCCCCAGGCGGGTCCGGGGTTTATGGCAGCAGCTGCAAAGTATAAAATAACCCTGCTCATAAATCCGCTCTTGCCAGGCCAGGGTCCCTGATGCCAAAGGCCTCTGCGATGCCCAGCACGGGCATCCCACCACCCATTGGGTCCCTGCAGCGTGCCCTGGAAGGCTGTAGGGCCCAGGTCTAGGAGTAGCCACTTCAGGCCTCTCCTTTAGGCTTTGGGGAGCTGGACTCGGCTGGAGGGTCTGGAGGGGGAAAAGGAGAGACTGAGGTTGCAAAGGGGTGGGTGACTAGGAGCAGCAAGGGGAGGGGGAGGTAGTGGGACACGGAAATAAAGAACCAGGAGAGCCAATTAGGCCCCTCCTGGCTATGTGACGGGCAGGTCAGCTTACCTCTTTGAGCCCCAGGTTCCTCCCTTGTAAAGCTGGGACCACAGCCTTTGCCCTGTCTCCGCCCCCCAACGCTGAGAGGTTAATAGATGTAAAAGCACATTACAATGTGCAGGGCAGTGTAGCATGGTGGTTAAGGGTGCAGGCTTCAGAGGACCCGGGGTGGAATCCCAACTCTGCCATTTCCCGGCTGTGTGACCTTGGGCAATTCACTTCATCTCTCTGGGCCTCAGATTCCTCATCTGTGACATGGGAATAATGGTGGTACCTACCCTGGAGGGTTGGTGAAAGCAGAGTTCATTCACTTAAAGTGCTGAGAACAGGACCCCCCCCTCCCCGCCTCCCAACCCCCAGTTGCTCAATGAATGTGAGCTTCTGTTAGCTATAAACTGTGAAGAGCTGTGCGCAGAGAAGAGTAAAGGAGGAAACTTATGTCTCTAGATATCTGGCTGTTCTGTGAGTTGCCTCTTCTCTCCAGGTCTAGGTTTAGAACTTCAGAATCATGAAATCAGTGATTCTTAGATGCTTAAGACTTTAGAGTCTTAGCCTCTTTTCTTGCGGGGGTGGGAGGGGAAGGGCCCTAGAAGTGTGGGAGAAATCAGAGCAGCTCCAGGAGCCTGGAAGTCCTGCGAACTTCAGGGAGGGGTAAAAGGTGGTGAAAGAAGAAAGCCTCACACTGCCCTTTGGGTGTTGAAAAGCCCCACCCCCCCATGCCCCTCTGCAGGGGTTTGGCGCCCAGTGGGGGCCAGGGGTCATGCCGCAGCTGTTCCCTGTCTCCCCCTGGGGTGTGGTGAACCCAACCAGGGCTTAAACATTGTCTGGGGGAGCATGCTGGAGACATGGCTGGCAATATGGGTTGGGGAGCCCAGGGACGTGGGCCCAAGGGGGCAGGTGCCAGGGCTATTTCTAAGCTTGGGGGGCTGGAAACGTGAAGGGACCCAGTGGGATTAGTTGCCAAGTAACCTAGAACATGTCCTCTTTTCTCTCTGTTGTGTTCCCATCTATAAAACAAACCAAATTCTTATCAGCACTGACACTGGCAGGAAACTCCTCCAGGCACAGTGGGGGAAGGACATATGTTGTCTGCATCGCAAAAGATGGGTTCAAATCTCAGAGTGTGAACTCCACTTCCAGGCTGCGTGACCTCAAGCAGCTTCTGCCCGCTCTCGGAACCGCAGTGCTTCCACTGTGAAACCACAAGTCCCGCCGCGTTGCAAGGCTCAGATGAGAAGATGCACCTTGAGTGCATGACCCGGGGCCCAGGATGGAGAAGAAACTCCGTTTCTCTTGGCTCTTCTGATTGTCCTTGTCGCTCCTACCATCAGGAATCTCCACAGAGGGTGCTGGAATCTGATCTCAGATTCTGTGACTTCTCCAAGTCCTGTGTATCCATCATTGTATGGAGCTGGGTACCCAGTAGATGCTCAATGAATGCCGAGCAGAGAGGGCTGGACTCCCTTCAAGGAGCTCCTTAAATGAAGAGCAGAGGTGAAGAATGACACTGGGGGAGTTGGACATCTCCTCTGTCCCTGTCCTATGAGAAGTTGTGATGTGAGGGGCTCCAGGGACCTCCCTTGGCCCCCAATTCTTGAGTAGCCACTGTGTAGCAGGCATAGCACTAAGAATGTTCCATGCATTGGATACTCACAAAGCTGAAGAGGCATGGTTATTATCCACCTTCTACAGAGGAAGATACGGAACCCAGAGAGGTGAAGTGACTCGCCCAAGGTCAAACAGCCAGAAAGTGCCTGAGCTGGGCTTTGAACCTCCTGGGGCTGTTGATCTCCATAGTCAGTACTCCACACTGCCTGCAAACCTACTCATGAAGGAGGGAAGGAAAGAAGGAAGGGAGGAAGGAAGGAAGGGTTGGAGGCAGGGGCCCAAGGCCAATGTGTCCAAACTTCCACCTGGCCGCACAGCTCAGCTGGCTCAGGTGTCTTCATAGGTGCCTGGTGCTCCGTGCCTTGCAATCTGCAAGGCAGAAAGGCAGCAAAGAAGGCTTTGACCACACGGGCCACGGGGTGGGGCCCTTCCTGTTCACAAAAGGCGTATGTGTGCACCCCACCCATGGAAGCAACTCGGGCTGCTTATCCAGCACAGCGTCGTTGGCGCCACCACCCAACAGGCAGCCTTTATCCCCATTTTACAGAGTGTGCTGAAGGGGCCAGCCAGAGGCCACATGGCCGGTGAATAACCAAGCCAGTCTGGTGGACTCCAGTGCCCTTTGCCCTGCCCAAGATGCTGCATGCAGGAGATGCCGAGTCCACAGGGTCTGGAGTCCAAGCCACAGCCTTGGGGCTCTATGAGGTGTGAATGTGGAAGTGGGGGGCCCTGGGAAGGCATTGGCTTTAGGAGCCCCGGGTAGAGGTCGGGTCCTGCCCCTTCCCTGGCTGTGCCACCTGGGGCAAGTCCCTTGCCCTCTCTGGGCCTCAGTCCCGCCTCTGACAAAGGAAAGGAGGAGGCTTGCTCTGAATTTCAGCCCGCTGGTGGGCCTCAAACTCTGTGTTCCTGTGTGAGGCGTTATTGTCAGCACCTGTGGAAAAGAGCTGCAGGACTCCACTTCTCCCTAAATAAAAAGAAGCACTTGATTCTTGGATAAGAAGGCCTTGGGTTAACCTGGCTTCTTTCCCGCCCCCCCCCGCCCCCCCAATCCTAGAGAGATCAAACACTCCGCATTATAAGAGACGCCTGGAAGAGCTCTCTCAGCTCCTTTGGTTGTCTCTCCAGCATCTGAACAACCCCCCTCACTATCAGGAAGTCCTTTCTTCTAGCTAACCTAAGGTGGACAGCTGGACCCAAAGGCCCGCCTCCCCCCAGCCTGGCCTGTAGCAGAGCCCTGGCTGGAAGGACTGGGCCAGCCATTGGAGAGCCAGTTAGAACACTTGAATTTTTCTCATGACCTCTCGTAAGATAAGAACATTTTGTCTTTGTCCAGATCTGATCTTCGCACTGTCTGGTTTTGAGCGGACTGGAGTGAGAGAGAAATGGCCTTTTTGGAGGGTCATATGTCTACCAGTGTTGTAAATGTCCTTGCCTTTCACCCCAGAAGTTCTTTTCTGGACCCTGCCTACAGAAATAGGTATGTGGACTCTGAGATGGATGCGCAAGGACGTTCTGGCTAGCATTGTTTAAAGTGAAAAAGAGGAAGCAGCCTACATGCCCATAAGTGCAGGAGAGTTAAAGAGACGTTGGGCTTGTCAAGTGAGCGGATCTTCAGAGAGAATTTGCTTTGGAACATAGATATAGTCAGTATTTTCCAATTCACTTTTCACATACCGTATTTCCCCATGTATAAGATGCTCCCATGTTTAAGACACACCTTAATTTTGGGGCTTGAAATTTGAAAAAAAAATGTATTACGTAAAGTTATGGAACTCAAGTTTTATTCATCATAAAATTCATACAACTCCTCATCACTATCCAAACTTCCAACCATTAGCTTGTCCTCATCTGTGTCCGATGACAAATCACTGTCTTCATATATTGCCTCATCCTCAGTTCCATCTATGGCATTTGAAATCTACAACCATGGTATAAGATGCACCCAGTTTTTAGACCCCAAATTTTTCGTAAAAGGGTGCGTCTCATACATGGGGAAATACGGTGAATGATTTCTTGTGAAAAATGGCTGCGAAAAGTTGGTTTGATCAGCTTCACTTAGCCAATGAGGAAACCATCCCAGCTCAGCGAACTGTTGAATGCGATACCACAGAAGTGAGGTGACTTGTCCAAGGTCACACAGCTGGTGAGTGGGGGAGAGGGCTCAGGTCTTACGCCTGGCGTGGGAACTCAACCTCCTTGTGGGTTGTGGTCTACCCTATGGGAGGGGGGAAGAGCTCTGAGCCCCAGGGGGCAGCCCTGAAATGACTGTCTCACACATGGAAGTCACTTGTTTGAGGTGAGAGCCCAGACTTCAGCTCTCCTGGGCTTTAGATGTCTCTGGAACGGAACCAATTCAGGGTTCTTCCTGATGAGGTGTGGGGGCCAGAGCAGGCCCTGGGAGAAGGGAGATCATAGATGGTAGAGCTGGAGAACCTTGGTGTCATCACACATTTCTGAGGATACTCTGCCTATTTGCGTCTTTGCAGACAGTGGCGCGCTCCTGGGTCCTGATGGGATTGCCGGGTCAAAGGGGACGTGCGTAGTATTTTCAGAGATGCTGCCAAATGACTTCTAAAATGCATCATCCATTTCTATCCCCATGTTAGTCTAAGAGTGTTCCCATTTCCCCATATCCTTGACAACACTGTTAGTGTTCAATCTTTTTTCCAATTAGCTAGGTGAGAAGTGGTATCCATCGTTGTTTTAGTCATGGTTCCCTGGTTACTGGTGAGATAGGGGCTTTTCCTTATGGAGTTCCTCTCCTATGAATTACCTGCTTCTATCCTTAGTCCCCATTTGTGTTGGTTGTATATCCGCTGATTTTCAACTTTTTTTGAGCCACAGAATCCTTTGTTCTGAAAAATTCTAACTAGGAATGCTAGCATAAGTTGAATAAACATCAAGCCGCATCCTGCAAGGGGGGATGGGATACCCAGAGGGCACATGTTTGCCTCCCTTTGCCCCCTGCAGGGGCCTGGAGAGCTCAGTGGAGCATAGTTTGCCAAGAATTGGTATAGCCTTCCCACAAGGCTACAAATGAGGAAACTGACACCCAAAGTCACCCAGAAAGGTAATGGCGGAGGCAGGTCTTCATTGCAGGTCACTTTGTCAGTGCTCATTCAACAAGGATCTCTAAGCAGATACATCCGTGGGTGACTGTTTCAGAGCTTCCTGTCAATGCTCTTCACTTTACTCTGTGTGTGTGTGTGTGTGTGTGTGTGTGTGTGTGTGTGTGTGTGTGTGTCTTATTGCAATGGCTGGAGCTTCTAATTCAATATGATTGGTGGTTGTGGTGGAAGTGGTGGTGGTAGAGATGGTCCATGATGGTGGAGGTGGTGGTGGTGATGGTGGAGGTGGTAGAGGTTGTCATGATGATGGTGGAGGTGATGGAGGTAGAGGTGGAGGTGGTAGAGGTGGTCATGATGATGGTGGAGGTGATGAGGTAGAGGTGGAGGTGGTAGAGGTGGTGGTGATGCTGGAGTTGATGGCGGAGCTGCTGGTGGTAGTGGACACCCTTACCTTGTTCCTTATCTTAATAGGAATGCTTCCAAAGTTTTCCAGATGTTTGCTGTTGTTTTCTGGTAAATATCTTTTTCAGGTTAAGGAAATTAATTTCTATTCTTGGATTGCCACGACTTTGTGTTGCAAAGAGCTATTGAAGTTTATCAAATGCTTTCTCATATCTACTAAGATGAGACAGTTCTTTTTTTCTCACTGTGGGGACCTGGATGAAAACATCTCTAGGAAATCTGAACGAGCTGGGTTTGTCTCAAGCGTACAACCTCCCTCTCGCTCACTTCAATGTCTCTTCTTTCTCCCTAAAACACAGACACTTTTCAAGGCCTGAGGAGCTGGACACTAGAGGAGGGCGAGGCATCAGAATAGAAATGATCTCCTTGTGCTAGGTCAGCGCTTTCCGCCTGCCTGACTTCTGCTGCCGCTTCCTGTTCTAATCCCGGGGGTGGGGGTGGCGGGAGCAGCTCCCCGCTCTTGCTCCAGACATAGCTCCAGACATTCTGAGGTTGCACTAAAATGCTGGTGGCAGACAGACGGGGGGCTATCTTGAAGCCGTGCATTCCTCTCCAGGATGCCAGAGGAGGGGGGGTGCGGGAAAGCTGGGTGTGTGTGTGTGGGGGGGGGAATTTTTCTTGGGGAGGGAGTTGGTTCAGGGTGTGGGGAGAAGGGCCAGTTGCTAGGCAGAATCGGCAGGGATGAATCATATTCTGGCGCAAGCTGGTTATTGGCTAAAATGTGAAGTTGTCCAAGTTTGTGGAATTTTTTTGTTTGAGCTGGAAGGGAATATGGATTCATTGGGTCCACTCTCATTTTGCAGATAAACTGAAAAGACAGAAAGGGAGAAAAGTTTGCTCAGGGAGTAAGGATGGATCTCTTGCCTCCTGGCTTTTTCCAGGCCCTCACTGCAGGTGTGGGCACATGGCTTAACAAGCCTTTGGGAGCTCTTCCTGTATTGTATGCAGAGACTGTCCTAGGCATCAGAGATTTAATGGTGAATCCTCAGACACAGTCTCCCTGAGCAAGATAAATTCAGAGTGTTATGTGTTTTGAAGAAAACCAACAGTGTAATGATGACCTAGTAGTCATGGGTTTCTACTTAGGCCAGGGTGGACCAGGTGGCCTGTATGGGGAGATGACACATGAGGTGAGACCTGAATGGAGAAAGCAGCCTTGGAAAGCTCTGGGAAGAGGGCTCCAGGCAGAGGGGCCAGCAAGTGCAAAGGCCCTGAGGTAGGAATGAGCTTGGAGAGTCTGAGAGACAGCAGGGAGCCCAGTGGCTGAGTGAGGTGAAAGGTGGGCAGAGTCTGGGTCAGGCAGAGCTTTGGAGGCCAGAGAGAGATTCCATGGAAAGTTCTTGCTCTGCATAAAGCAGAGGCGTGATCTTTCTCTTGACTCCTTCTCTCGCCTTGTGGCGATAGCTAAGGGCCTGTCCTGTGGATGAACATGCATTCAGTAAGCACCTATGGTGTGCCCAGCTGTCCTGGGCACTTTGTCCATGTAATCTCATTTCATCCTATAATAGCCCCTCTTAGATTGTCCATCTGAGGAGAACAAATGAGAGAGGCCCACGCTTGCCTGGGACCACTCGGTACAGGCGTCCCTGATCCAGGCTCTGTCCCTTGAGGCCCTCAGCTCCGTTAGCTTGGCCAGAAAAGGACTCGCCTGCACGAGCAGATTGTCTTTTGGTTCAACTCTCTAGAAAAAAGAGTGGGAAAGGTCGAGAGGAGAAACAGATCCTGGCGGCCTCCCAAGAAGTCTTGCCAGGAAGCAGGGCCACGCTGTCCTGGGTCTTCGGGGTTGGAATGGATGAGCAGCTACTTGAAGGGAGATGATCCTCAGGGGCCCTGCCGTTGTGGGAAAAAGTGAGTAAGATTCTGGGGCCGCACGGTACATGGGACAGCGCGAGACGCTCCCACAGAGCTCCTTTGCCCAGTAGTTAGCCCGACAGATGCCTAGCATTCCACCATTAGTGATTTAGTCATTGGTGGTGAGTATTGCTCTTGGCCCTTCTTCTTGTAGGATGCAAATCTCCTTTGGCAAAAGGAGTGAGAAGAGGAAGTCTCGAACACAATAGTGCGATACTTTTAGAGATTGTAAGTGATAGGGGCGCCAACGCCAGGACAACTGAGAGGAGCCATCGGATTTAGAGCTCCCCATGGGGTTGACGAGACTTTTGTGGAGATGACGCTTTGCCTTATCCTGCTTCCTTCACTGCCCCTCCACAGGTGTTGATCCCAGGAACACTCCTGAATGAACACCCTGTGTGCTAATTTCCACCTGAGAGTTGGCTTCCTGAGGAATCTGCCCTGTAACGATGATGATGATATTGCTGATGATGATAACAATGGTGTTGATGACGCTTATGGTGATGGTGTTGGTGATAATGACAATGATGGTGATGACGATGGAGGTGATAATGTTGACGATGATGATGGTGGTAGATGTATCAGTCTGCTAGGGCTGCCATGACAAACAATAGAAATTCATTTTCTCACAGTTTTGGAGGCTGGGAACTCCAAGATCAAGATAGGATTTGGTTTCTGGTGAGGGCTCTCTTCCTGGCTTGTAGATGTCTGCTTTGCCCTTATATGGTCTTTCCTCTGAGTGTGTGTGGAGAGGCCTTTCCTTATAAGGTCCCTCAATTATGACTTCATTGAACTTGAATTACCTCCTAAAGACCCTGTCTTCAAATACAGTTACATGGAGGGTTAGGGCTTCAACATATGAATTTTAGGGGGACACAATTTAGTTCATAACAGGGATAATGGGCACAATGATGAATGTGATGACCACATGATGACAGTGCTGCTGATGTTGGTGATGATGATGGCAGCAGTGGTGGTGGTGGTGATGATGGTGGTGGTGACGGCGATGACAGTGATAACCATGACAGCATTGAAGATGGTTATGGCGATGATGGTAATAATGATGGTGGGAGAGGGGTGACGGGGATGGTGACGATAGCTAACATTTACTGAGCACTTACCACATGCCTGGCACGGTGCATTTTTTTTTTAAACTTTACATTTGATAATCCATTTAGTTCTCACAACAATTCTATGACTTCAGAGCTAGTGTTCTGCTGATTTTTTAGAAAAGAAAATCGAAGCTCAGACAGGTTAAGTATGTGCTTAAGGTTACATGCCGAGACCATGGCAGAGCTAGAATCAGAACCCAAGCCTCCAAGTCCCCATCCAAGATTGTTCCTAATGTCCTGAGGTCCTGCTCAAAAAGGGGCCAGTGATACAGGGCTGCGTGTGATGTTTGGGCAGAGTGGGGTCCAGCCCAATCCTTTGACCCGTTTCCTGAGGCCCCAGGGGCAGGAAGGGAGGCCCCTGGAACCTCTTTTGTACCAGCAGCTCCAGGGCAGTAAGAGTTGTCCTCACCCTGGGTGCCTTTTGGAGTTATTCTGAGAGCTGGGCTTCTCTGAAGCGAAGCCAAGGGTGGGAGTCTTTAACATGACATTTCCAAAGATAGCTGGCAGGGATGGTGCTGGTGGTGTCTGAGGCTGGGCCTGGGCAATAGCTGTGCCCTGTGGCTGGCCACACACTGCGGAGTGAATTTGCCTGTCAAATTATGTGTGACAGAAGTCATGTCTGTGTCTCCTGCTTGGGTGCAGCGAGACCACAGTTTTGCATGGTTTTGGAGGCCTTGCTGTAAGGCTGGTCTGATGGAAAAGACTCCATAGGTTGGAAGCCTGGAGGTTACAGTATTTAAAAAATAGTAATAATAGTACTACTACTACTAGTAGTAACAATAGTAATAATAGTAACAATAGTTACTATAAGTGATGGTAATAATACTTGAATACCAATGCTAATAGTAATAATGATCATAGCAGTAGAGAGAATAGAGTAGTAGCCTTGGCCCAGGATCCTGTCTCCACCACTTCTGGGCTGTGTGATCTTGGACACACCACTCTACCTTTTCATTTCTTCACCTGTAAAATGGAATAATCATAGTATTTTAGGATTTCTGTGAGGAGTAAATAAGCTAATCTGTACAACACCCAGCAACTGTGCCTGGCAAAGTCAAGGCTGAAGTGTACGCATAATCATGACAACGGTCACATCAACAATGAATTCTTTTTCTGTGCCATGTGCTCTATGTGCATTATCTCATTTAATCTTCACGGCAACCTATTATTACTCCCAATTTGCAGATGAATAAACCGAGGCTTGGGGTGCTTGAAGGCTCTTGTTCAAGGTCACACAGTGACCAGCGTTTGAACCCATGCTGTCTGATTCCAACTCTCCAAGCTCACTCTGTCCTGTCCTGATGCTGCCTCCCTCTGTGGAGACAGTTTTCTCTGGGGGGGTGGCTTTTTGAGGGGTCAGCTGATATCATCTTGAAGGGTGGAGAAAGCAAGCAGACAGACCAGAAAGAGCCACTGATGAGAGAATGTGCTCCACATCCATCTTCTCATTGGGGCTGGAGCTGTGGGGACCCCATAACTCTAGCAAGATTCAGTGAGACCTAGAGTCTTCAGTCACAAGGATGGATACGGAGTCTGCACTTTTGCCTCAAGTTCAAGGGGCCCAAATCATAAAGAGGTGCTCCCTCATTTGCTTGGCTTTTTAAGAAGACTCCATGATAGAGGCTGCTAGTTTTGACAGGACAATGCTTAATGTGAAATTCTAAAACTGTGCATTTTGGTATGGTTCCAAGTGGCCAAAATCCAGGAATCACATCTAGGAAAGGTTAGGGATGTGGTCAGAGCTGTGGTGTGGTGCTTTGAAGGGGGTGGGAGGCAGGCAGAGCATCTCAGCCAGAGCTTTAACCTACCACTTCCTAGCTGCGCCACCTGGGGCAAGTTATTTAATCTCTCTGAGCCTCTGTTTCTCCATCCACCTACCCACCCATCCATCCATCTATCCGCCCACCCATGCATCTCTCTACTCACTCTCCATCTACGTATCCATTCATCCATAAACCCACCCATCCACTCACACACCCCTCCATCCATCCACCTTTCTATTCATTCACCCACCCATCCATTGACCCACCTAACCATCTATCTATTCACCTACCCCCAAATCCATCCATCCATCCACTCATCCACGCATGCATCCATCCATCCAATAAGCATTCATGGAGCCCCTAATAAGTCAAGAACTGTACCAGATGCTGGGTTCCCCAATTAAGACATTGCTGTGAAAACAACCTACACAGTCATCCATAGAAGACTAAATTATAGACCATCACACATGGAGTACTGTGTAGCTGTTAATAAGAATGAAACAGATCTATAGGAACTGATATGGGGAAATACGCTCAATTGGAAAATAAAAAGATGCAGAAATTTGGGAAGTACAAGGTCTGACAATTCAGTTCGCGAACTTGCCACCGTCCGCTTACATTGGCAGCACTGTACAAACAGCTCGGTAAGGTTTCATAATCTTAGTATATCAGTGTCTCACAGCTCTGGTGTCGACGTGTGATGGTGTCTTGCTGAGGGGTGTTCATTATTGTTGCGTGTTTTTGTGCGTCGTCATGAGAATGTCTGAGCTTGAAGTAGAGCAATGAACAAACATTAAATATCTTGTTAAACTTGGCAAGAGTGGAAGTGAAATCAGGGACGTGTTAGTCCAAGTTTATGGCAATAATGCCATAAAGAAAACAGCAGTGACAAATGGATTAAACGTTTTTCTGAGGGGAGAGACTGCGTCACTGATGAAAAGAGGTCAGGGCGGCCAGTAACAAGCAGAATGGATGAAAACATTGCAAAAATTCGTTGCATTGTGCGTCAAAAACGTCGGCTGACTGTGAGAAGCAAAGCAGACCAAGTAAACATCAATAGAGAAACAGTTAGGAAAATCTTAACTGAAAATCTTGGCATGAGAAAGGTGTGTGCAAAAATGGTCCCAAAGGAGCTCTTGCATCACAACTATGCACCAGCTCACACCGCACTGTCTGTGAGGAAGTTTTTAGCCAGTAAACAAATAACTGTATTGGAACACCCTCCCTACTCACCTGATCTGGCCCCCAATGACTTCTTCCTTTACCTGAAGATAAAGGGAAATATTGAAAGGAAGACATTTTGATGACATGCAGGACGTCAAGGGTAATACGACGACAGTTCTGATGCCTATTCCAGAAAAAGAGTTCCAAAATTGCTTTGAAGGGTGGACTAGACGCTGGCGTTGGTGCATAGCTTCCCAAGGGGAGTACTTCGAAGGTGACCATAGTGATATTCAGCAGTGAGGTATGTAGCACTTTCTCTAGGATGAGTTCATGAACTTAATTGTCAGATATGTTACCATTTGTGTAAAGAGAAAAAAGGACAGTCTATTTAAACACATGTATACTTGAATATGCCCAGAAAATTTCTGGAGGGACACCTAAGAAACTAGTATCAGAGATTGCCTCTGAGGAAGGAGACTGGGGAATAAGTGGGGGTGGCAAGGAAACTTCCCTTTCAGGCTCTTCCAATTTTTTCTTAATAGCATGTTACCTGTTTAAAATTGAAAAAAATAATTTCTATTAAAAATAGAACTCAGTCTCTGGGTAATGATATAGAAAGATAAGAAAACAGCGTATTACAATGCTGTCCATGCTATGTATGTGATCAGGGACGTGCAGGGGACTGTGGAATTTGAGAGGGGTACCTGGCTTAGCCTGGAGGAATCAGGGAAGGCTTCCTAGAGGAGATGATGCCGGAGATGAGGCTCCCAGGCTGAGTGGAGGTTAAGGGAAGAGGATTGGTGAGGGCATTTCTGGCAGGAGGAACTGCATGAGCAAAGGCTGCAGTTAAGGTTCAGTGTGGCTGGAACAAAGTGACCGATGTGCTAGGTGATTTGGAATTTGTCTGAAGGGCAACAGCAAGTCATGGATGGACTTTAAGAAGAGAAGGGACAGGGTCAGAGTTTTGTTTAGAACTAGCCCTCTGGCAGCCATGTGGGAAATCGATCCCAGCAGTAAGGCTGGAGGCAGGGGGACTGATGGGGAAGCCAGGAGAGAGATGATGGAGGCCTAGACCAAGGCAGACTGGCGGTGGGGGCAGAGAGGAAGGGGGATTCAAGAGCTCTTTGGAGATGGGAAGTGACACCTTCTCACAAGACATACTCACAAGACAGTGAGTATCCGCTGAAATAATTTTAGCAAACTGCTTTGCAAAGTGCACAGCACTTCATAGCTGTTTCCACCTATGCATGCACATTGGAGCCTCCTGGGGAGCTTTTCAAAAACACCAGTGTCCAGGTCCCACCCCTAGGGCGTCGGATTTAATTGGACTTTGGGATGAAATTGGGCTCCTTGATGTCTGTGATGCACAGCCAGGGTGAGGGTCACGGTGCTCGGTGGTGAGCTGGCCAAAGGAATGAAGTAGGGCTCATTCTGCGTTGGCTGCCTTGTTCCTGAGAATGCTCGGGGCACAGGTGTGAGGTTAGCAGCCTTGAGATGTTCTGCTGGGAGGAAATGAGATGGGAGAAGCCTGGGCTGTAGGGTCACGCAGCCCAAGTGAGCTGCTTTGAGAGTCAGTTGGCCTCTTGAGCCACGTTCCTTGTTTGAGACAAACTTCAGTGGGCTGTTAGAACTAACAGGATTATAGCTGGAAGGACCTGACCCAGCATGGTGCTTGATGGACTGTCGTAACTCCTATGTCAAGATCTCCATGGCAGAGTTTACCCGGTGATGCTAAGACCTCCTTGGAGACGGTATGGACCCTGGACTTGAGCTCACTGTAGGGTACACGATGCCCTCGTGTGGTTAAAACTAGATTTGTCTGGGAAAAGGAGTGTCTCCAATGTAAATTAAACAACAACAAATTTCTTTTAGCTGCACAACCACCTATTTTGAGGTTTGGGCTGTTCTGGTAATATTGTTCTGGCTGTTTACGAGAAGCTTCTGATGTGTAGAACTCAGCTTTAACTTTCAGAGAGAGGATGTTATCCAGGACAAAACCATCTCATTTAAAAACAATCACAAAGAAGAGTGATGGGGAATTGCAGTGTTACCCCATATAATAAGGAAGGGGAAGAGACCAGCGCAGCCTAGAGGGATTGTGAATTAAATAGAACATGCCACATGGGACAATTTGACATGGTTCCGCTCAGTGGCTCTAATTTGAGATTATAAAGGTCCTGTGGTCTCTAGGTCTCTAGGGAATGGTCTTTGAAGTTCTGTGCCCTTCCCCAGAACCCAGAGGATTTTTAAATATATATACATATTTTAACGAAGGCGGAATAGTTAAGAGGCAGCCAGCCTATGCCCAAACAAAAACCACCCTCAAAAAAGACAAACACGTCTTACTTTGGGAGAGTTGAAAGAGATCTGAGACATAGCTGTTACTTCAATATCATGTTTTCACTAGAAAATTGGGCCTCCTTTGGTGGGATTTTAGCTGGTGCATGACTGTGGGTACCTCAGAATGGTACGCCCTGTCCCTCAACCTTGGGGGGGAAGACAAGATGATGACACACGCACCTTTCTGAGCAAACTGGGCAGTAAAGTCTATGAACGGGGGGCACAGTGATTAGAAGGGCTGTTATTCACGTCTGAGCCAGGGACGGATATTTCCAACTTTAGCTCACTGTCCACGGACAGTTCAGAGTGAACTGTGTAAAGGTCACACCTGTGCATGACAGACTGGGCCAGAAGAAGTTTCTTCCCTACGGCTTGGCTCATCCGCCACCACACAAGTTGGAATCACCTGCCCAGACCTAAAGCTGATCTCTGGGCTTAGAATTCTGGATTTTAAATGCATTCCCCAGGAGCTCTTGACCTATTTGGCCCCCAGCTTTAGGGTTATTGTCTAAGCCAGCGCGTGTCAGGTTTTAGGATTTCACAAACCAGTGAAATTACAAAAAAGAATTTTCGTTTTCACGTTATCAGTCTATTATTTTGCAAAGAGCAACCAAAAGTGATGGCCACCTCCTTTCACCTTCATTCATTTCATGAAACATGACCTTCATTTGGCTTTGTAAAAATCTCCGCAGTCTTTACTGCCCAGTGTGCTCAGAAAGGCGCATGGGTCATCTTGGTCCAGCGTGTGGGAACACCAAGGGGCTTTGGGCAGCACTTGGGGTGAGTGAGGGACCCAAGAGACAAGGCTTAGCAGAGAAAAACATTGTCTTGCATTCTTTTATTTATTGCATATATGCAGATCTGTTTTATGTACAATACTTGGTTCTAACAAAGAATCTCACGAGCGCATTCTATTGGTAATCTTCCCCAAAATAGAGTCAGGTAAAGTAGATATTTGTGCACTTCATGGACTACCAAAACTTGAGACTTCATTACTGATTTTGGTTTGAGGCCATCCACACAATTCAGAATATACATAAACTGGGTTAAGGCAATAAAAGTGGGCTGAAAGAAACCACAGGATTCAGAACAATTACACTGTGTATTTTGCTTGCATTAGAGCTACGATGTGAACAGTAAATGTGAGTGTAGCATAGCTCTTTCACTGCAGTGCGAGGGGCTTCGGAAATCTACGGTGACTGCATGGCGGGTGGACAAGCAGCCGATGTGTCCGGCCGGAAGCTTCGCCAAGGGCTTACTTCTCCGCCTCTCCTTTCTTGGGTTCTTGTTTCAGTTTGTAATCAGCCAGGGCGGCCTTGATCGCATCTTCAGCCAGCACTGGAAGGGGAGGAAAGACAGCCTAAGTTTCTGGACACAGAAATAATCTTAGGAATGGAGCCTCTAAGAGCTGGAGGGCAGCGGTGCTGGGGCTGAGCAGCAAGCACGGACACCAGCCAGCCATTTCCTGAACTGGATTCTTCCGGCAGTGGCTTTGGACACAGAGTGGGAATCAATACCTGGGATTCTGCTTCCTTAGGCTCTTGGAATCTACTTTCTTTCCTGTAAAACTGGACCATCATGTTTTTTTTGCTGGGATTGTGTGAGGACTTACATAATGTGTCTGACACATAGTAGGGACACAATGTTAGTTCTCATCTGCTTGCAGGAAAGTCTGGAGTAAATGTATGAGGTGTGATCAAACAATACGGTGGCTATTTAAATAAAAAAAATTATTACAGTAAAAGACACACTGCCATTAATCTCCCTCAAGGTACTCCCCCTCGCTTTGCACACACCCATCCAACATCGTTCTTGCCACTTTCTGAAGCAGCTCTACAAAGTCCATCTCGTAGTGGATGTTGGTTAAGCTGGCTGGTATAACGCAGGCCATGTCATTTGTTGATGGGCTGGCGTCTGCCATTATCACCCTCTAAGAATCCCAAATTTGAAAACTTATTTTGGAGTCAATATTAAAAGTGAGGCTATGGGGGAAAATAAAAACGGTGACAGCTGGAATGGTAGCAGAAAGCAAGCAAACAGCAGAGAGCCTCAGCTCAAGGTTTCAGTACCCAAGAAGGCCGAATGAAAAGGCTGGGTTTTTTTCTGAAGCTGTGTGAAAATGTTTACAGGCTATGGCCTTTATTCGTGGCTACTTGAAATTCCAGTGCTAGTGGAAAGAACTCGGGTCTTAGCAGACTTCTTGAGGACTGTGTTAGCGCGTCCCTGTCCCAGTAAATCCTTCTCCTGTGAGTCTTACCTTGGCAAGAGGCTTGGCTCTCAGCTGACTTTTAACTACTTTGGTCAGTAAATCTCCCATCGATATGTTAAGGCTGCTGTTTGACATTCCCTCCTTTCTTAAGAAGGTTGAGAGAAGCTGGAAATAGCTTTAGATTTAAGACAGACTGACCTGGAAAGCCAAGTGTCAGTCTTAAGGCACCTGGGCTTTCTCCTATGACAGTGTAGAGGGGCAGACTGCACAGCTGGGCTTAGTCATTCCACATACACAGATGCAGACCATGACAGCAACAGCATGTGGACAGGAAGTGATGAAACACACCAAGGATAAGATTACAGTAAAAGCTGAATTTTCTCCTCCACTGCTCCTAACTTTACTACAATGGGATGGGAATAGCAGAGATTCTGGAATCAAAGATTGGAGCTTAGATCCTGGCTCTCCCACTTAGGAGCCATCTGACTGGGGTGCTTAGTTTCCTCATCTGTAAGGGGGAGGTAATGACATCTTCTGTAGCCTGGAGGACGTTTCTGAGGTTTCAAGATGATGCCATGAAGTGCTCAGCATGACGCCCGCCCCCCCC
>NW_017731479.1:3808180-3818044 GCF_001890085.2 Hipposideros armiger
CTGTAGGACTCTCCTGGAGATGGCTGCGAGAACATAGGGCTTGAACCCTCTGACAGTTATAAATATGGACTCCATGACCACAAGGGACACATAACTACTCTGTCACAAATGCAAGTTGACACCATTATAAAGTTCCTCCCAACTGTCCAGGTTCGTCGGCATTCTGGAGGGCAGAGACTTACTGGAGCAGTGCAGTTTCACAGGGGGAAGGCAGAGTTCCTTGGCGATATCTGTGTTTTTGATGGTCAAGGCTTCGTCCACCTTAGAGGCACACGGGAAAGAGAAGCAGTGTTAGTGATGCTCTGTCTTGAGGGGCAGACAATAAAAAAGGGAAGGTCAAAGAGGCCCTCAGAACAGGGTTTCTGTTAGTAACCCCACACAAAGGGCCGAGGACCTCTGAGGACCCCCACTTGCATGTCAAGGCTGTAGCCCGGATGCTCAGGTATGAAGACACCTGCATTGCTTGGCTGGGGTAAGCAAGGCTGGTAAAGACACTTCTATAAGCCGGGAGGAGAACCCGTGAGAAGTCTCTCAGGGGTCTGCTGGAGGTCAGCAACATGAGTCTTTTTTTTTTTAAAACAGTGATTTTCTATGCTGGTTTTATGACTATCAGCTTTTCCGAAGTCCTTATATCAAATGTTCAGAATAAGTCCCTTCAACTACAAGTGCTGAATGGCATCAGGGAGGTGTCAGATAGGCTGGTGGCACTCTGCCACTTCAGCCGTGGCACAGATAGGTCTTGGGATGAGAGCTCTCTTTAGGCTCATCCTCTGCCGAAAAGAGGCTAGTTCCTCCAGACTGAAAATGATGTCAGGGGTTTGGTCGAGAGCCCGAGGGCCTAACATAAAGCAGGTAGTGCACTGCCCATGTGGAACCGAGTCCCACTGCCTTTAGGAAAGCCAGATTTCCCCGTCTGTCCCCCAATTTCCCAATTCCTCTAACTCCACTGAATTATGATTTAAAGTCTGTTGCTGGAAACTCAGACGGGAGGATCTCAAGGTCAAAGAAAGACCTTCTTCCCCCATTTTCTGATCACCACTCATAGTCCCCTAAGGACTGGGACCTGGGAGCACAGGTACTTTGTCTCCTCATTTCCCCTTTCCCCATGGACAGTTCATCCTAATCAGCCAGAGCCACCTCCGGCCAGAGCTGTGGTCAGGTCTGTGCTTCCTTGGCCCAGAGAAGCTTGCCGGCCAGAAGGCCCCAAGCCACAGGAAGCAGGTGGCACACGGCACACTGCTTTGTTGTACAGCTGCCAGCTCCCCAAGCATGTCTCTCCATGACTCAGCGCCCTGCACTTGGTCCCCTGGGGCCACAAAGATGAGTACTGTGCAATTTGGCTTTTCTAAGAGCTTTTAATGATGACTAGGTTTTAGAAAGTCCAGCTCTTCACTGGGCTTGGGACATTCTACTTCTGCAGCTGCTGGGGAAAGAGGCTTTGACAGATAAAAAAGATGGAAAAGATGTTTCACCCTACGTATCTTATCATCACTCTCAGAGGGCCTGCGACCAGCCATCTGGATCATTTAAAAAATATTTAGAAAAAAATCAGTTCCTTTTTTTTCTCCCACTCACCACACACTTCCCTTAACTGAGAGCCAGCTTTGTGGAGAATGTGATTTAATTCTGTTAGATTTGCAAGCAAGCTTACCGTCTTCCCTTTCACCCATTCGGTGGCTAAGGAGCTGGAGGCAATTGCAGAACCACAACCAAATGTTTTAAACCTGGCATCCACGATCTTCCCCTCGTCATCCACTTGAATCTAGAAAAGAGACAGGAGTTAGGCCGCCCTGTAGAACCTGGCACTCCTGGAGGCTCACTAGGGCTCTCCCCAGGAGCTTTGGTCTTGCTTTCCACACTTCTTTATGTTTTGGCCATTATTACTGAGTTTGCTTTGTTTTGAAGAATTCAGTGGTGAAAAGTTAAACATAGGAACAATTAATATAGAGTTACATAGATCTGGTTGGTAAAGATCAGCTGAAAAACATGCTCTCTCTCCAGTTTTTGGTTTTGTTTTTTTGCATCCCTAGCCTGATTTTTGGCCATGAAGTTCTGCTCATGGCTGCTGGGTCAATCTGCCTCTTAAAACACTGGGAGGGTCTGCACTAAAGGTCTCTGGTTAATGCTTTTTTTCTTGGGCACCAAATTGCATTTATTGGTTCCCTCCTGCCTTGTTTCTGTTTTCTAAGATATGCATAAAGACTCTGGCAAACGGCCCACCCACTATGTTGAAGCAGATTGTGGATAAAGCTACGTTTTACCCAGAGTGCAAGTCACTACCTTCCTGTTGTCTCCAACTTGGGGGAGGTTTGATTTATTGCATGTCTTATCTCATTGGGGATTGCTAACTGAGTGGCTGTGGTTTTCCTTTGGTCAGTAAAATTCACAAAAGTTTTTACTTAGTTGAAATTGGAATTTAAGCTGATTCAGTGAGTAGAAAAGTGAGATCAGTTTACTGTATCAGAAAGGATCAGCATAGTATACTAACAGGAGAGCAAGGATTCAGGCTCTGCTCTAATCATTTATAATACTGACTCGTCCCATCTCACAGGAATCAAAATGCTGACCAGAAGAAATGGTATAAGTGCAAATGCTTGCAAACTATGAAGCACTGCATAAGCACTGGGATTACCAGTTATTAACATTAAAGATGAAAACCAGCTGTACCTGTAACTTCATTACATCACCACACGCTGGAGCCCCCACTAATCCAGTTCCAACATTTTTAGATGTCTTGTCAAGAGACCCCACGTTTCTAGGATTTTCATAATGATCAACAACCTGAAACGAGAGGGTTAAGAGAAATCATGATCACTTTTTTTGGCACTGATTTGACTTGATGGTAAGCTCCTTGAAGTCAGCTACCTGAACTTGGCAGGTGATCACTAAATACCAAATTTCACCTGGGTAGAAAGCCTTACACTCATGTCAGTGAGAACCATTTGTGATCCAGAGATTTCAAAAAAATCAGCGGGCCGGCCGAGTGGCGCGATGGTTAAGAACTGGCTTGGGATGCCAGAGGGCCCCGGTTCGGATCCCACATATGAGGGCCAGTGACACTGCCCTCTACAGCTAAGATGCTGAACAACAGCTCAACTTGGAGCTGGGCTGCCGTGAGTCCGGGCAACGGTATAGGCCGCTGCCCCTGCTGCAGTGGGTTGCCATGGGCTACCGTGTGTAGCCAGCAGCCAGCGTGAAGCAACATTCTCCACAACTAGACTGAAGAACAAAAGGACAGCAACTTGTCTGTTCCCCTTCCCCCAATTCCCCAATAAAAATCTTTAAAAACAATCAGCAAAATCATGTCTTAGTTCCATAGGGTTTTTAAACACATAGAATTACTTGACCTTTACCCACCAAAGTCGCCAGATTTGGGCTCATTTTTATTATTTCCAAATCAAATCCATTCTCAGTGGATAATCATTACTATTAAAACAGTCTAAAAAATAACTATGGTCCATAAATTAAAGGCTTTCCCAGAACCCTCAAGGAGGCTGTTACAGGGGAACAATGAATGCTGTGGAACGTGTCCATGATGATGATAAACAATCAGTTCCATAACTGTTTCAGGGTCATGAAATCGCCCTGGTGCAGCAGCGCACCCTGGTGGCTGGAAGGGCTGCCTGCCCGAATTCAGTCAGAATGTACTGTCAAGAAAACACACCCCTGGGTGGGGGAGGAGCAAGGTCCTTTGAAATGTGCTGAAGCCAGGCAGAATAAATATCTATTCAAACTGGCATACAGAAGTCTTTAATAAGCTTGAGATTTGTTTACCAGTTAGCCCTAAGTATACCGATCTTCCATTCCCCTCCCTCCACCAATCCAACCGCAGATATTGACTCCAAGCCCAAGGACCTACAAGATAATATCCAATCTGGATTTTTTTTGCCCCATGTTGATTTACTGCATTTTTTAGTTAGTCGTCCCGAGTGCGAGAGTCTCAGGTCTAAAGGACTTTACGCCCCCGGAAGGCAAGGGCTGCAAACTACGCACCTATCCCCAACCCCCTGCCCCAAAACAAAACGAAAATAAAAACATCATGATTGTTGGTCACGTGTCTGACTCCATTCGGGGGCTAAGAATTCCTACAAGAATAACAACAGCGGCACCATGCAGAGGACTCCCAAGCATTATTTCGTGTAGGGGGCTGCTAAAATACTTATTTTACAAATGGGGAAACCCAGGGGAAACAAGCGGAGAGCAGTGACTTGTCCAAGGTCGCTTGGCCAGGGCAGTGGCCTGGCTGAAGCCGAAGCCCGCCCGGTGTGGGGGAGGGTGTATGTTTGTGTTTGTGTGCGCGCGTGCGCGTGTGTCAGGCTGGCAAGTCATAACAAGACCCTCCTTCCTGGGCTGCTGGCATGTTTAAAGGCTAGTATGCCAGACATCGCAGCCAGCGGCGCGGCCCACGGGCAGTTATTTTTTTTTCACGCGCAGTGTCACTGCGCAGCGAGGGAAAGTTAATTGAGGCAGAGTCGTGCGAGGGGGCGGGTCCTCCATCCAGGTCCCGTCACTACCCCGGGCCATAATGGGGGATCCCCAGGCCGGGCTGAATCCCGCGGCCACTCCTCCCTAGGCTGGGCCTCCGTCGGGGGCCGGCACACTTGGGTTCCTTGTGTAGTCCTCACACTCCCAACCCCCAGATCGGTGCGGAGTCCGCACACCCCCTCGCCCGCCCCTACCTTCTTGTGATAGAGCCGGGCCGGAGCTGACAGCTCCCGGGTCGGCAGGCGGGGGCTCCGGAGCAACAGAGCCGACGCCGCCCGCCTAAGACGGCCACCTCCAGCCGCCGCCATCTTGCGGGTTTGCGCCTGCGCAGGCCAAACGCGAAACCAAGGAGTGGTGCGCTGCTATGAGTCGGCTCCCTGTTACGAGGACGCGCGCCCTTACGTCACCGCAACTTCGCGCCTGCGCCCTTCATCTCCGTGCACGTGTCAGCGATTTGGCCCCGCCTTGACCACGCCCTTTGGGGCGGGCGGGGCGTGGAGCGGGAAGGTCTGAAGTCGCACGAGTGATTGTTCTTCGAGCTGGGTTTGGATCCAAGCAGACTTAAGCTGTAGTGCAGGATCCAAGTTTGCGTTCATAAAGCCCACCGCCGGAATGCGGTGCATAGCACCAGTCCACCTTTCTTAACCCTAATTTACAGCTAAGAACGTTGAGGTTCAGAGCGGTTTAGTAACTTGTCCAAGGTTGCTCAGAGATTCATTTGGGATTCGAATTCGGACAATCGCCAGTTAGAATCCCGGTCCCGCTCCTTCCTGGTTGTGTGACCCTAAGCAAATGACATCAGCTCTCTTAGCCTGTATCTTCTCTTTTTACTACGTAATTCAAGGACAATCCTGTCATGAATAAATATGTGTTGAGTACCTACCATGTGTCAAGGCGCTACATACTAGGCTTTGGGGATCCAACGGAAAGAAAAAGACATACTTCCTGCCTCATTAAGCTTGCTAATGAAGGAGAAAAACAATAAATAAATACGTCAATACTTCCCTACCTCAAAAATGGGAATCATGAGAAGGGAACGAACACCATGTCTTGATTTTTAGAAATGTATCTATGTTTATGCCTGTATCTATTTCTATATAAACAGTAAAATCAGAATTTATATGACAATACCTGGCAATTGAGAGTTTCTAATTAAATGCTTAGTAATGTAATTTATTAATATTGTATTGGTTTGCAGAATATGATCTCATAAAAAGAGAAAAAACGCAGACGTGTGTTTAACGCCCACTAGGCACCAGGCAGTACATAAGGGGGAGGAATCTCGTTGGGAAATGGGCTTTTCTCACGAATGGGGCAATCGATCTCCGAGGGCTTGGCGTTTTCTCTGCGTTTCAGTATCAGTTGATGAGAGACGTGAACCACGCGCCAGGTCAGAGACTAGGCGGTAAGGAAAGCGTTTATTCCCAGAATCATTTTGACCTTCTCAAGATGGCGCCAAACCCTTCACTACAGTCATCACGCTCACTCTATAACTTCCTCTAATGGCCTCCACTTCCTGTCCAAAGACCCAACTTCTGTCCGAAGTTGCGACGGGACATATGCCGTGTTAATGAGTTCTTTTTCTCACGAGAAGTTGTACACGTATATAAAAAAACATGAGCTGAGTGTATTTAGAGGTTTGCCCATCATCCGAGGCTCACGCTGTCCCTTTAGGTGGGAAGAGAGCTAGGTTTTGATCAGGCGCGCGCCGCGGGCAGCTTCTACTCCAGTGGGTCTTCGGCGGCCTAGTGAAAACCCGGGAGTGACTGGAAGCGCAAGATGGCGACGGCGGCCGCAACATCGGCTACAGAACCCGAGACTGAGCCCAAGGCGGGGCCCAAGGCTGAGGGTGAGGAGGATGAGACTAAGGCGGCTAAGACGAGAAGGAAGGTGTTATCGCGGGCTGTGGCCGCTGCGACATACAAGACCATGGGGCCAGGGTGGGACCAGCAGGAGGAGGGCGTGAGTGAGAGCGATGGAGATGAGTATGCCATGGCTTCTTCAGCGGAGAGCTCCCCCGGCGAGTACGAGTGGGAGTACGACGAAGAGGAGGAAAAGAACCAGCTGGAGATCGAGCGGCTGGAGGAGCAGGTGCGCCCGCGGGGTGGGCAGCGGGCTCCATTCCCTTGGGTTCCCAGGCCCCGGCCCGCCTCCCCGGTTCTGAGTGGCATTAGAGCCGCCGGGGCCGCAAACCCGCTATTAATCGCCGTAGCTCCCAGCATTTGGGCGCTCACTGCTTGTCTGCTGCCTTGCAAGCGTTATCCCATTAAACCCTCGCAACGACCCAGTGAGGAAGCAGTGTATGCCCCGTTTTACTGGAAAAAACTGTGGCTCCTCGTGGAGGGGGAATTCTCTTGTTCAGGATTAATACTTCCTGCAAGTGGCGAGTCAGGCTTTGAACTTGGAACCGACTCCACACCCCCCCCCACACACACACCGTTAATCTATGTCCGGCAGTAGGAATAAGATTCTTAATTGTAAGAGAGCATTCTTTTCCTGTAGGAATGAGGACGTTGATGAAGCACGGGGTGGTAGGAAATCTATTGACCTTGAGGATGATAATGGAAATGGAAAGGGTGAGATTTCAGCGTCTGGAGGCTAAGGCCCCCGTTGTGATGGTCCATAACTGTGTGCTTGGGCGGATTTCTTCATTTCTCTGAGCCTCGGCTTCCTTGTCTGTAAATTGGCAACAATTCCTGCATCATGTAATTGTCATATTAATTGTCATGTAATTCTAGCTAGGTGCTTGGCACCTAGTAGTAACATGATCTCTAGGTTGTAACTCCTGTGTAATCCAGAGTCCCAACAGGCAATGGGGGCACATGCATATTAGGATAATTTGAGAAAAGGTTAATAGAGCGACTGCAGTGTTGATAAAGATGTCGACAGGGAAACCAGGAGTGAAGGTTTAGTACCCCAGGGCTCTGTGTACCTTTTGGTAGAGGTGAGGAGAGTGGCCGGTGTCCCGAACAGTTGTGTGGAAAAGGGTACCTTAGGTCAAAGGATGCAGCCCCAGTTGCCCCTCAGGGATTGGGGTGGGGGAAGAAATACCCTGACCCACCTCTCTTCCTCTCTCCAAACCTCTGCCGGTGCCTTCTGCTGGGCAAACCCTGCTGGAGGGAAGAGAGCCAGCCACCCCGTGTATGTGGTCCACACAGCAGGGCACAGGGCAAGGAGGGGAGGGTGGAGTGAGTTTGGAGGGGCAAGTGCATCCAGCACATTTTCATTTTACAGACCAGGAAACAGGCTCAGAACAAATGATGACATGACTTGCTCGAAGTCACTCATAAGAGAGGGGATGTGAACTTTTCAAGGTCGTAGACCAAATGCTATACTGGATACGAAATCGCTTAGTGATGTGCAGTTGTTAACCTAGCTTACTCAGCCTTGCTGAGTGTGAGATTCCTTATAATGTCTTTATTAGCAGTGATATTTGTGTTAGGTCGTGCAAGAGTAGTATCCTCCTTTGGTCTATAGCTCATCCTGCTCATCATCACATCTAAATGTGAAAGGAACCAGTGGGGGTAGGCAGATGGTTACCATTCCTGCTTTTTATAGGTGAGTATTCCGACATCCAGTCAGTCTTTTATTCATTCAGCAAACAGTGTAATATGGGGTTCAGGCTGGATCCCTGTCCTGAGGGAATCCTGTTCTTCAGTCTTCTGACCTTGGGCCTTTCAGTGAACCATGAGCTCACTTGGATCTTGCTATTCTATGAAGTAGGGGAAATAGGATTATCTGTTTGAGTGAAAGGGGAGGCTTGTAAGCAGAGAGATTAAGTCCTTAATGGAGGGTGCCCAGTTTACTAGAGAGGAGGATGGGTCAGAGCGGAGGTCTCCTGGGCACTGTTGTTTTGCAGTTGCCCCCCGGTCCCAGGTCACTGAGGTTGGGATGGAGCTCAGAAGGTGACCACACAGCATGGGATCTGACAAGTGATGGTGAATTGAAGAGCCTCTGGCTTTATCCTCTTTGCCCTGGGGTCTAGAAATTGGCCCAATTTTTCCAAACCTCTCTCCCACCACATCCTAATCCCACAGCTTCTAGTTCCTGCTGTAACGCCTCTTATGGTGGAGCGTAATGATGAATGACTTCCAGATAGGCCTGTGAAAAACTCAGCTGCCAGTTTTGCAAATTTCAGTTCTCACCCCTGAGTGTATTTTATGAAAGCTCACAAGTAAGTACCTGTGGCATCTGTGCTTGTAACTAAAGCAGAGGTTTCCCATTGTTTGTGTTCTGAAACAGAACATGGCACCTCATGGTGCCTTACACGTTATTTCAGTTCCCTGAGCCTGTGGTGTCCCAGTTGGTAAAACGATGTTGCAATATTTCCTCCCTCAAGAAGCTGTTGTGGAGCTTTAGTGACACGATGTGTGTAAAGCTCCTGGCAGAGTCTGACACATAGTAGGTGCTGTGCCAAGGCCTGCCCCATTCTCCTTTCCTGTGATTGCAGCAGTGTGTCCTTTCACCAGGCCTCTGTCATTTCTTCACCACCATTCCCGGTCCAGCGTGTGCGCTGTGAGGGAGTTACGACATCAGTTAGCAGTCACCGTGTGCTCTGGCTGAGCCGCCTCCTTGTTTAAAGCATCCTCTGAGATTAATGATGTCCTGAGACCAGAAAAGACCAGCATGTGTACTCGTTTGTCAGTGCTGATTGAACTCTGTGGGAATGTCTCTGTTCAGTGCATTTCACTATGCATTTAATATACACACTTTCAGAGCACCTCCCCAAATATAGTATCTTCATTATTTGAGCCTAAAAGTCAGAAATTTAGACCAAAAATCATCTTAGGGCCAGTTCCTCTGTATCAGTGACTTTTATATCTTTTCCTTCTGACCTACATGTACTCACGTGAGGGGCACTTGCATAGACATTCTTTTCACTAACTAGTAAGGACTCGCCCACCCCTCTTCATGCTCAGAAAACACATTCAGACCCGGGTGAGTTATGTGAGAGGTGGGGTGACAGGAAGAACCTAGAATGTTGTTCATTGAGGAAAGTACTTCTTCCACAAACTTTTTAAACTGTTGTTACTTGTGTGACACACTTGACGGTCAACTGTGAAAGATCAGTGTGTTATGACAACCCGCTGGAGAGCCAAAGGTTGACTCCAGCTCCTGTCTGGTGCGAGGGAGGAAACCAAGAACCAATGGAGAAGATTAAAACACTGGTGTCTTCACTGAGTCCAGCCCTTTTTCAACCCATCACGTAATCATGGCATGGGTTCAGCTTGTCAAGTTTTATAAATCACGAGCAGGAGAACATTGCTAGAAGTTGTAAGATTTTTTTTTTTTTTAAGATTTTATTGGGGAATTGGGGGAGGGGAACAGACAAGTTGCTGTCCTTTTGTTCTTCAGTCTAGTTGTGGAGGACATTGCTTC
>NW_017731479.1:3823492-3829106 GCF_001890085.2 Hipposideros armiger
GCAGCCTACGCCGTCGCCGGCGACCCACGGCAGCCCAGCTCCAGGTCGAGCCGTTGTTCAGCATCTTAGCTGTGGAGGGTAGTGTAACTGGCCCTCACATGCGGGATCCGAACCGGGGCCCACTGGCATCCCAAGCCAGCTCTTAACCATCGCGCCACTCGGCCGGCCCTTGTCCTTCAATCTTGGTTGTGAAGGGCGCAGCTAGCTCAGCTCCAAGTCCAGTTGCCATCTGGCCGCCCGTCGGCAGCTCGTGGCCACTCAGCTCAAGGTGCCTTGTTCAATCTATTTGCGGGTGGGCATAGCCCACCATCCCATGCGGGAGTTGAATCTGCAACCTTGCTGTTAGGAGCACGTGCTTTCACCAGCTGAGCCATCCTGCCACATGTTGGCAGCTCAGCTCAGGCACAGCTCACTGGCCCATGTGGGAATCAAACTGGCGACGCTGTTGCTCAGAGCTCGTGCTCTTAACCAAATGAGCCACTTGGCCGGCCCTCAAATGTGCTTTGAAAAGCTATCCTTGGGCCTCTGCTCTGATGCCGTCCATGTGGCCTCTTAGAGTCTGACAAAAAATTGCAAATGTATGGTGTTTCTGTGTTTTCTGCTGATCCTGTCACCCCTTTCTTAATGTCTCAGAGCCATCATTAACAGCACCAGTTCTTTTTCTCTAAGGATCTCTCGTCCCCCCCAGGCTATCATGTTTTCCGGTCCTTTATGGTTTTGCAGTCCTCTTTGCTGTCAGGCGTCCCCTGTCACATGGTGCTGATGTCAGTGTGCCCTCCCTCCCAGCATCTGCTTCAGGGCTGCTGTGGGTCAGGAAGCCGGGCAGCCACGCTTCTTAGAGTGAGTCTCATAAGTAGCTTTGAATGGGAGCCCAAAGGACCTTGTGTTATTTTCAGGAACTTAAGAGTGTGGAAATTGTATCACTTGTTTTGAATGTTCAAAAACCACGTTTGCCTGCTTCTTAGTTTTTAACTGTGTTTTTGTACAGTTGAAGATATCAGGTATAGCCCTCTGTTATTTCTCAGCATGTAGTCAGTATTGACTTTAGGCTCTCCTGGAGGTGTTCATTGCCCCCTGATAGGCCATGGCTACAGTCCTTTAACTCTTCAGAGATTTTGAAAAGCAGGTCCCTCGGTCTTTGGAGGAACCTCATGCAGAGGCTGTGTGCCTCTTTTGGAGCCTGGGATCTAGTGACACATTCTTTTGTTTGCCTCTCATAGCAGTTGTGGACTCTGCACCCTTAGGTTTTCTAAGGTAAAACACTGTTCATAATATTTGCCCCTCTAGATGATTTAAATGTTGGGAGGAGTCATGGTCTAATCTATTGAAAATGATCTTCTCTTAGAGGAGCTGTTTCATAGACCATCTGAAAACTTGACTTACCCTCACTAAGGACTTTGGCTCCAAGAGTTAACTTATTTGCATTTTTATTTTGCAGCCCATCTAGCAGCTTTATATTGGTGAGTGAAAACAGAGTGGCTAACAAACTTTGTCTAAGTTCTTGAAAAATCCATCATTGATAAAGCAAGCCTCAGGAAAGCATATAGTAATTCTCAAATTGACTTCTTTATCTTTCTAGTACAGTATTTTTATTTTACAAGGTTAGTGTATAGGCCTGTGAAGTAATTTTCAGATCTTTGAAAAGTATAGAAAAAATGTGTACAGTAAGAATCGATGCATTCGGGGGCTGGCCTAGTGGCTCAGTTGGTTAAGAGAGCGAGTTCTGAGCCACAGGGTCACCGGTTCGATTCCCACATGGGCCAGTGAGCTGCGCCCGAGCTGAACTGCTGCTGAGCTGCCAACAGGTGGCAGGATGGCTCAGCTGGTGAAAGCACGTGCTCCTAACAACAAGGTTGAGGTTCAACTCCCGCATGGGATGGTGGGCTATGCCCATCTGCAACTAAGATTGAACACGGCACCTTGAGTTGAGCAGCTGCGAGCTGCCAACGGGTGGCCGGATGGCGACTGGACTTGGAGCTGAGCTAGCTGCGCCCTCCACAACTAAGACTGAAGGACAACAACTTGGCTGTTCCCCTTCCCCAATAAAATCTTAAAAAAAAAGAATCGATGCATTCATAAAGAGTTTAATTCATTAGTCTGGTCTTAACAGCTGTGGGAGTGAGTATATAAAACGTTTAAAAAGAGTGGAAGAAACAAGGCAACCAGATCCTTTTTGTCATTTAAACATCATTAAAAATAGACATTTCAAGTATAGATTTCTAGTAACAGGATTGGTACTTTTAATTTTTTTCTTTTACTTTCACCAGAAAGCTTAAAAATGAATCAAGATTCAAAAGTTGAAAAATTGTAGGCTTTGAAATCTTTGTGAAGATGGACTCAGGGGCCGGCCGAGTGGCTCAGTTGGTTAAGAGCTCACTCAAGAGTTTGAGCTCTGAGCAACAGCGGTTCGAGTCCAGCCCGAGCTGAGCAGCCGNTTCAGCATCTTAGCTGTGGAGGGCAGTGTCACTGGCCCTCATATGTGGGATCCGAACCGGGGCCCTCTGGCGTCCCAAGCCAGCTCTTAACCATCGTGCCACTCGGCCGGCCCAAGAGTAAATTTGCTAGTAAGAAATTCTTTTAGTTTTGTCTCAGATGTATGATAGCTTTTTAAGTAATTATTTTATTGCTTTAACTTTTAGTTTGAAAAGTTTCAAGTATAAAAATAAACCTTTATGTATGGATCACTCATCTTCAACAGACACCAATCTGTTGTCATTCTTGTTTCTGCCAATATGGATCATTTCTTCCCCCTCCCCCTTCCCCTCCCTCTCGCCCTTCCCTCCTTCTCTCCCCCTTCCCCTTCTCCTCCTCCTCCCTGCCTCCTCCCCCTCCTCCTCCCTATTTGTTTGGTGAAAGAAAAGAGCTATTACCTATGTACCTGGCATGCACTAAAGCACATTACTAAGTTATCTTTAAAATCCTCACAAGAATCTTATGAGCTAGAACCTAGTGGTATCCCTATTTTATAGATGAGGAAATGAAGACTTAGAAAGGTTAATGGTTAATAACTTGCCTAAGGTCACACTTTGTTGTGTTTATTTGTTTCATTAGAATGTTTTTTGTATCTTAAAGAGAACCCAAGTATGCTCTGACATGAATTGTAACAGATGTGAGGGAGCTTTATAATTCTTATAAAAAGCTTCTTTCATTGATTTTTTTTTTCTTCTTTTCCGGAGGGTAAATGTCTCATTTCTGTTTCAGAGGCCCTCCCAGATAGCACGTTTATTTTGTTTGTGGCAGACATGTGTTGTCACCAATGGTGTGAAAAGCTAAGCTATTTAGATGATGCATTTTCATTTTCAACTTCCGTTCCCTTTCCTTTTAGCTGTCCATCAATGTCTATGACTACAACTGCCACGTGGACCTCATCCGGCTGCTGCGGCTGGAAGGGGAGCTCACCAAAGTGAGGATGGCCCGCCAGAAGATGAGTGAGATCTTTCCCTTGACTGAAGGTAACGCTTCCACAGCCAGGCTGCTGTGATAAACACAGAATTTGCAAAACATAAAATACCCAACATGTGTAGGATATTATGATGTTTGTGATTTGATCTTATTCAGAAGTGTAAACCTTCTATGTGCTTGGTGCAGGTTTTAAGAATTGCATTTCTGTGAACTGTGCCAGGTTGTGTAAGATCGATGGAACATTGGCGTGCTGAGGAAAATTCCTGATTTCAGCCGCCCTTTGGTGAGGGAGGTGGTAACGCAAGGGGTGCTGTTGTCTTGCAGAGCTCTGGCTGGAATGGCTGCATGACGAGATCAGCATGGCCCTGGATGGTCTGGACAGAGAGCACGTGTACGACCTGTTCGAGAAAGCCGTGAAGGATTACATTTGTAAGTTCCCTGGGGGCTTGTTCGAGTGTGTCTGGTAGTGTCATATAGCATCAGTCTCTGCGGTCGTGGATTGTATTGTGAGATGCTGCTACCCAGAAAAGAGAGCAGTAGTCTAGCAATTGGAAAGGTTTGAGTTCAGTTATTATCATTGTCTGTGGTTTTTAATTGAGGATATTTGGTTTTAAAATACAGGCATACCTTGTTTTATTGCGCTTCACAGATAATTGCGTTTTTTTTGTTTGTTTGTTTGTTTTACAAATTGAGGGTTTGTGGCAACCCTGCGTCGAGCAAGTCTGTTGACGCCATTTTTCCAACAGTCTCAGGTAGTTTTTTTTTTTTTTTTATCAATAAAGTATTTTTTAATTAAGGCATGTACATTGTTGTTGTTGTTGTTTTTTTTAGCTGAGCCATCCTGCCACCTTTTGGCAGCTCAGCGGCAACTCAGCTTGGGCTGAGCATCGAACCGCTGTTGCTCAGAGCTCAAACTCTTGAGCGAGCTCCTAACCAACTGAGCCACTCGGCCGGCCCTTACATTGTTGTTTTTAGACAAAATGCTGTTGCATGCTTTGGAGACTATATAGTGTAAACATAACTTATATGCACTGGGAAACCAAAAAATTTGTGTCACTCATTTTATTGCAATATTTGCTCTATTATAACACCTGGAATATCTCCAAGGTGTGCCTATATAAATAGAAGAAATATTTGTAGTAAGTGAATGAATGCATTCACAGGAAGAACTTACGTGCTATTTCCAAATGACTAAACATCACCTTTTACACATTGAATAGCTTTTTAGAAGTTTTGGACAGAATGATTTTTTTTCAATCTAAAAAAACTTTATTTTGAAATAATTATAAATTTATAGGAAATTGCACACACAGCACAGAGAAATCCTGTGTGCTCACCTCATCCAGTTTCCCCCAATATCTTGTAACTGTAGTACAAAATCAAAACCAGGAACTTGACCTTGGTGCAATGTGTGTATGTAGCTCTGTGAAGTTTTATACCACGTGTAGATTTGGGTAGCCACACTGCCGTTGAGGTACAGAACTCTCCATCGCCACAGAGCTCTCTCCTTGGTCTGCTGGTGCCGACATTTTACCAGTGCAAGTGACATGTAGATGCCTAACTTTCCTTTAAATCCCTTTACCGCACCCTGGGGATTGTATAATTCTCTAAATATTTCCTCTACATACATCGGGGAGCACATCAGGCAATACTACGGACAAATTGTTTTTAAAAAGCATTAAAACATCCCCCTTTTAAGTCCTACATCCTTCTTCCCTGATTTTCCTTGCTCAACACTGTGGGCATTTTCCCCTTGCGAGAAGCATCAGTGCTTAGAAGGTAGACGGCCCCGAGGGAGGGAATTTTTCATGTACCTTTACCACAAGAAGAATCCATCAACTTCTTTTTATAATCTGAATAATGAAAATAATAGGTGTTTTGTGAATATAGTTATATTGAATGTGCTTTTTTTTTTAAAGATTTTATAGGGGAATTGGGGAAGGGGAACAGTGCTGGGGAATTGGGGAATGGGAACAGTGTCGGGGAATTGGGGAAGGGGAACAGCCAAGTTGTTGTCCTTCAGTCTTTTTTTTTAAAGATTTTTATTGGGGAATCAGGGGGATGGGAACAGTGCTGGGGAATTGGGGGAACAGACAAGTTGCTGTCGCTTTGCTCTTCAATCTTGTTGTGGAGGATGTTGCTTCACTGGCCCAAGTTGGCACCATCATTGCGCTCTTCCTGGGTGAGGCAGATCAGTCGCCGGCTTCTGGAC
>NW_017731479.1:3832251-3879653 GCF_001890085.2 Hipposideros armiger
AGCATCTTAGCTGTGGAGGGCAGTGTCACTGGCCCTCATATGTGGGATCCGAACCGGGGCCCTCTGGCGTCCCAAGTCAGCTCTTAACCATCGCGCCACTCGGCCGGCCTGGGCACATTTTTTTTGTTATGTCTCAGCTTTGATATTTCGGTGTTTTTATATCCTGAGCTAATAGAACGCTTCTCATTTTCAGGTCCAAACATTTGGCTGGAGTATGGCCAATACTCAGTCGGCGGGATCGGTCAGAAAGGTGGCCTGGAGAAAGTCCGCTCTGTGTTTGAAAGGGCTCTCTCATCTGTCGGTTTACATATGACCAAGGGCCTGCCCATCTGGGAGGCTTATCGGGAGTTTGAAAGTGCGATTGTGGAAGCTGCCCGGGTGAGTACCCCTTCTTGTGACCAGTGCTCGCCTTGGAATAGTCGGGGCTCTTTGTCAGTGTTCCTGGAAAAGCGTAGTTAACAAAATGATCTTCACCAATTCCTTAGCTTGTGGGCAGTAAAATAGGTGAAATTAATAGTCTGTGGAACAGCAAGAATGATTTCTTGGACTATAAAGCAGATGACCCTACAATTTGTTCCTTATATTTAAAAATACTGTTGTAGTTCCTGGTTTCAGGATAATATAAAGAGTAACCCTGTCACCTCCCACCCCCAAATCGTGTCCAGAAGTAACTGCAAGAGATTTGACCCCGTTATAATTGCATTTTTTTAGACTGCAGTTTACGGACTTTTATAGCCTGCTCCTTTGTGTCACCTCTCCCCTAAGTGTGTGTGTGCACGCAAAGTTCTTATTGGTACATAGTGAAGCCCTCTAATAGTTAGTCTAATTATTATTAAAGTGGCCTAGTCCCTTCTTGGATTAGGTCCCTGTTCAATTTACCCTGACGAAGGCATTGGGCTGACTCCTGTGGCCGACATTTGTGGCTCCCTCTAGTATCAGACATAACCCTGCATGGACTCTGCTCCCACACTCCCCTCAACATTCCTGTACTTGCTGGCCACCGTACTTTTAGTCATGGGAGTCAGTTCCTTCTCTCACTACCTCTGGAGAGCCTGCAGACACATCCCAGATGCCAGCTACCCCAGGAGTCTTTCCTGATTTCTTCTGTAACAACAAGACTCAGCCCTAAAAACCAGCCGAACGCAAGTCACACTTTGATACTTTGCTTTTATGAGACTTAACCTTCTGCTTCATTATAGTCCTTTGGATTTGTTTCTTATATTTCTTCTTGCTTTCTCCCCATCATAAATACCTAGTAGCAGATATATCATTTATTTTTGTACTTCTTGAAGCATTCGGCACAATACCTCATGTATAAGAGGTCATACAATTTTTTTCAGTTTGGACAAAAAATGTGTTGAAATAATTTTTGAAGTAGAAAGAACCAAAGTTTGTCATTTACTACGAATTTGCTTCTTTAGCCCATAGCTGGCTTCCTTTCCCCTTTTGACCGGGAACAAACCTTTGATTCACAGCTGGAGAAAGTGCACAGCCTCTTCCGGCGACAGCTGGCGATCCCACTCTATGGTAAGAGACACTGACACGTCGACAGCCAGCTCTTCGTGGTTTTTAAAACGCTGTGGGGCATGTCATGTCAGTAGGCCTCTGCCAGCACCCTGTGAGGCAGATGGAGCCGGCGTTCTCATTCCCACTGCACAGTGTCAGTGTGAGGAGGCCCTGGGTAGGAGTGTGTCTTGACTTGTTAATGCTCAGTTGGGTTATGAGGGTCACGCGGGACCGGAAGCCAGCCTATATTATATGCTGGAGAGGCAGCGATAGGGTCTCCGAAAGGAATTGGGAAACCGACCCCCTGTATTTTCGGGGAAACTAGATTGAATCAGAGTTCCATTCTGAGCATTTTCTCTTCAGGAGTAACCTCTTCCCGTGACAGAGTGGGGATTTTACATGGGCCTGTGTCATTCTTCTGTGGGCCTGTGTCATTCTTCCGTGGGGGTGATTTGGCTCAGGAGCACCATCGATCCCAAGTATTCATATTTGAATGTCTTGGGGGTTTGGTAAGGATTCTCCTTTTCAGGTGAATGTATTTTGGCAAGCCAAGCCTGTGAGGTTCTGGAGTTTCTTATGAGCAGTGCCAAGATGGTTTTCCCCAGCCTCGCAAGAGTTTGGCATCTTTGTGTTCCTTAGGCATGATTGTTTTTTACTTGGTCCCAGGCGTTATTTCTTTTTGCTTCATGGTTTATTTGGATTTGATTTAACAAACTATAAAGTGGCTCTTCAGTCAGATCCTTGGGTGACATGCAGAAAAGGCTAGAACGGAGCTGGCTTGTAGATTTCATCTCGTGTACCAGCGTAGCATAGCATAGTGAACTTGAGCCAGACTGCCTGGGTTCAAAACCTTGCTCTCCTGTTAACTGTAGACAGTTGATGTAACCCTCTGCTTGTGCTTCCTCAATGGCAAAACGGGGATCACGGCAGAGCCTACCTCACAGAGTTGTGAGGACCCAGTGGGTTAATAGATGTGAAGTGTTAGAACCTAGGAAGCACTAAGTGACTTGTTAAAGCATTGCAATTAGTTTCATTAACTCTGATGGATTAATTAGTTGACAGGGCTGCCTGGGAGAGTACTTTGAGGTAGAGTCTAAGGCCAAGTCTGAGCGCAGCAGAAGAGCACAGGATTCCCTCAGAGTTACTATGGCCCCAGATGTGGGAGGGGTTAGTAATTCCTAATTTGTCTGGATTGGTAAAACCCAATGGCAAGACCCACGGGGCTGAATCCATCTTTCAATAGATATGGAGGCAACATTTGCAGAGTATGAAGAATGGTCTGAAGACCCGATACCAGAGTCGGTAATTCAGAACTATAACAAAGCACTACAGCAGTTGGAGAAATATAAACCCTATGAAGAAGCACTGGTAAGTGTTGGCTTCTTTTACAGTCAACTTCTCTCTACAAACTTCTCCCTAATCGATAGTTGCAAGTAAAACAGTATCTTTAAAACTTGTTTTATTGTGAAATATATAGAGTATATAAATGTATACCTACACTTTACGTACTAATAATACAGTGAACATCCATGTACCCACCACCCAGGTTAAGAAATAGAACATTGCCAGTACCTTAGAAGTCTCCTATGTGTCCCTCTCCGATTGCCTTCTCCTCCCTCTCCCGAGAGGTAATCACTTTCCTGACTTTTGTGATAATCATTCCCTTGCTTTTCTTTATAGTTTTACAACCTGTGAATGTATCCTTAATTAATATATTGTTCAATTTTGCCTGGTTTTGGACTTGTATGTACTGGAATCATGCTGTATATTTTCTTTGATTCAACATGGTTTTGGGTTTTACTGGTATCGATAAGTACAGTTACAGTCCATTTGTTTTGCAAAGAAGTTGTCTGTATATAAACAATTCATCCACGCTCTTAGATAGTTGGGTTGTTTCCAGTGCGTTGCTTGGAGCAGCAGCATTGCTCCAACCGTTCGTTGTATGTATCGGAAAAGAGTTTCTCTCTGTGAACACCTAGGAATGGAACTGTTTTCCTGGTTATCAGTTTACTCTCTTACCAGCAGTACCTGAGATTTCTCATTGCTTTTGCTGACCTTGGATATCAACTTGCTTAAAATTAGCCAATCTGATTTGTCTCAAATGGGTGTTTTAATTTGCATTTCCCTGATGAGTAACGAAGTTGAGCATCTTTCCCGATCTGTTGGCCATTCAGATTCCTTGTTTTGGTGAAGTGCCTGTTCAAGCCTTGGACTCGTTTTCCTTTTGGTTTTCCTTTTTTTTCCTAATTGATTTGTGGGGCTCCTGGATATTAATCCTTTTTTTTTTCTTTTGTTGTATGTATTGCAAATTTTTCCCCCCAAGTTTGTGGTTTGTCTTCTCACTTTTTAAAATGGTATCTTTGGATGACCAGTTCTTAATGTTCATCGAATTGGATTTATCATTCTTTCCCTTAGGGTTTGTGCTTTTGTTACACTAAGAACTCTCTCCGTACTCTGAAATCATTAATATACTTAGCTCTGTTTTCCGTAGTTCTGTAGCTTGTGTTTAGGTCTTCATCTGGAATTGATTTGCGTGTATGGTGTGAGGCAGGGCCCAGTTTCATTTTTCCATACGAAGCACCAGTTGTTCCAGCACTGATGGTGATAATACTGTCCTCCTCTCACTGACTGATGGCAGTCCCACATCTGTCATAGATTAGCTGTTCTTTTATGTGTGAGACTTTTCCTGGCCTCTCTGTGCCGCTCCGCTGGTTTATATTACATTGTCGTAATCATGATAATTTTGATGTTAGGTAGATGAGTCCCAAACCACCTGTTCCTCTTCAAGAGGCTCTTGGCTTTCTTTAGCTCTTAATGCTTTCATTGAACTTAGAATCAGCTTTTCAAGTTCTATCAAAGAAACTATTGAATTTTTTGTTGGAATTGCATCGAATCTGTAGATCAATTTGGGGAAGAATGAACACCTTTTAAATATCAAATCTTCCAATCTATGAACATGGTATAGGCCTCTGCTATTCAAAATAGGCCTTGTCATTCTATAAAGTTTTATAAATTTATAAATTCACCTGGTAATCTTGAACATAGTTTTTAGATGTATTTCCATATGGTTTTTGATGCTATTGAAAATGGTATCTTAAAAAAAAGAAAATGGTATCTTTTTCAAGATTTTCTAGTTGTTCCTGGTATATAAAATGTAAGTTGTGTTTATATTAATTTTTATCAAACTTGCTAAACTCTTACTAATAATAATTTATGGATTCTTTTGGATTTTCCGTATTGACAATAACATACACATTTTTTAAAACAATATTATTTGTAAGTGGCATTTTGTTCTCTTTCTTGGGCTTAGAATACTTTTAACTTCATTCACCGTGCCTCAAACTTATGCCCTTGTTATCTTGTATTTCTGGTCTCTCTGTTTGGCCCACAGGGCATCATTGTTAATTTTAAATCATACAGTCCTAATTTGTTTACATTCACTACATGCATGTCCNATTTTATTGGGGAATTGGGGGAGGGGAACAGACAAGTTGCTGTCCTTTTGTTCTTCAGTCTAGTTGTGGAGGACATTGCTTCACTGGCCCATGTTGGTGTTATAATCGTTGCGCTCTTCCCGGGTGAGGCAGCCGCTCACCGCTCACCGCTACTCATGGCAGCTCTCACCGGCTGCCGGCCGCTCACAGTAGCTTATGGCAGCCCACTGCAGCCTATGCTGTTGCTAGTGACTCACGGCAGCCCAGCTCCAGGTCAAGCTGTTGATCACCATCTTAGCTGTAGAAGGCTCAGCGTAACTGGCCCATGTGGGATCTGAACCGGGGCCCTGCTGCTCAGAGCTCGCGCTCCCAAGCCAACTCAACCAACGAGCCACTTGACCGGCCCAAGTTTTAAGATTTTTATGAGAATTAATAGATCATGCTCTTATCTGTTACTGATTCTTCTGGATCTTTTTGTGTGTGAATTGATACCTACAAACACCATTCACATCTGTGAATTATAAAGGGTAGTAATCACATGAATACCACTTACCCCACCACTGGTCTAAGAGTTAGAACTTCATCGGTACCGTTTCATGTACCTGTGGACTTCTCCCCTATTTCTTTGTTCTGTCTTGACCCTCCTCCCTTGTCCTTTCTAAAACCCAGGTAACTGCTTTCTTGAATTTTATGTGCTTCCTTCTGTTTGAAAATGTGTATAGTTTTATCACCAAAGTATGCACCCCTAAGCAATGTATTGTCCACTTTTGTTTGTTTTTGAGCTTTTTAAGAAGTGTATCAGGCTATATACATAATCTTCTGGGACTGCTTTCTACCCAGCAGCCGGTTTCTAAGATTCATCTGGGTTACTTGTGGCTGCAGTTCATTCATTTTGACTACTGTTTATTTAGTGCACCATTGTGTGAGTTATCCCACAGTTTATCAGTTCTTCTGGCATTTGGGTTGCTACAGTTTTTTTCCCCCCATTACAAACAAAATACAGGTGCATTGTTACTGTTGAACTGTGCTACTATTGAACATACCAGGAGTGCCAAAAAATGTATACAAGTGGACACTTTGGTTAATGTTGCTCAAGCAGTAGACCATCATAATCAGAAATGTCTGGATGCTGATGTAACCACTTTGATCACCTCTTGTCATTGCAGAAGTCAAACATGACTTGTATTCATCTTACGTTATCGGTATATATTGAGTATTACAATTTTAACACAGTTTTTCTTTCTTAAAATGTGTATCCATTTTTTTGGCACCTGTGTATATAACAGTTTCTCTAAGTCAATGTTTTTCAAACAGGTCATGATCATGGGTCATGAATTTATTTTAGTGGATACAACCAGTGCCACCGCTGTCATTTGTTTTTTGCCTACTTAAGTTTATTTCTGAGCACTCTATTGTTCAGTTGGTCAGTTTGTCTATTCTGTGTCAAATTCATGGTCTAACTCTTTATTGCTGAGACTTGCTACCTGGTAAGACAAATCCTCCTTTGTGTATTTTAATGCAGTAGCTAGTATCTAGATTATTAAGAATACATTGTTAGATGGCAGAGGTTAATTGGATGAAGTATAGGTAATCTGCCGTCTCTGGAGAGGGAAATATTTATTGATGATATGTGGCAGATGGCAGAGTAGACACTAGTCTAGTCTCCATGTAGACTTAAGGTAACCCCATACCCTGACTTGTATGAAAGTTTTTTTTACCCTGACTTGCATGAAAGTTTTTTTAAGAAATTAAACTTTTGGGGCTGGCTGAGTGGCTCAGTTGGTTAAGCAAGCGCTCAAGAGTTTGAGCTCTGAGCAACAGCAGTTCGATGTCTGGCCTGAGCTGAGCTGTCAACAGGTGGCAGGATGGCTCAGCTAATTAATTAATAAATAAATATAAATAAATAATTAAACTTTTCATTTTGAGGTATTGTAGATTTCTCTGCAGTTCCTGTGTACCCTTTACTCAGTTTCCCCCAATAGCAACCTTTTGTAAAACTATAGCATTGGGTTGTCGGAAAAGTTATGACATATTTTCCTATGTTTTTCATTGCAAAAATGCGTCATGACTTTTCCGACAACCAAATATAATATCATGACCCAGAGTGACATGGATACGGTCAACACACAGATGGGTTCCCTCACAAGGATCCCCTCGTGCTGCCCTTTTATGGCCACAGTTCCTGACCTCTGACAGCCAGTAATCTGTTCTCCATTTCTGGATTTTGTCATTTCAAGAATGTTATCTAAAGGGGTTGGTACCGTTTGTAACCTTTTGGGATTAGCTTTTTTCCCTCAGCATAATTTCCCTCGTGAACCATCTGCATTGTGTGTATATTAGTTCATTCCTTTTTAATGGCTGAGTAGTGTTTCATGGTGTGAGTGTGCGTGATTAGTTTAATCATTCACCCATTGAAGGACATCTGGATTCTTTTCATTTCAGGCTGTTAGGAATAAAGCTGTTATGAACATTCACCTGGGGTGTTTGTGTGAACATAGGTTTTTTGTTTTGTTTTTTTTAAGATTTATTTTTATTTTTATTGGGGAATCGGGGAAGGGGAACAGACAAGTTGCTGTCGTTTTGTTCTTCAGTCTAGTTGTGGAGGACGTTGCTTCACTGNGAGGCTCTAAAACTTCATTTTCTATATTCAGAGCATGTGTGCCCCCTTGCTGGTCTGCTGCTCCCTTTTTCACATGTAAATGATTTCTGTGTAGTTCTAGTTCCCACAGCCTCATGAGTGATATCCTCAGCCAGCTCACTTCTGTTTTGACCATCATCAGAATGTGGCTGAAAACAAGGCGATTAAGAGGATTTTGTCTAAAAAAAGACTTTTGATTGTATTACTTTGGATCAGTACACATTCCGCATAGCTCCATCTGTCTTCTCCATGGACCTAAACTCCGGTAGGAGCGATGTTTGGAACAACAAGCCTGAAGTAGCACAAGGCACTGAATTACTCCTGTGTGGTAGCGTTTACTGCGCTCAATAGGCCCTGAAAGTGACTTCTGTTTTGGAAGGGCGGCTAGCAGTGGTCATTGGCAGGGGTGTTTCTTTTTAATTCAGCTCCTGATTGATGGGAGATTTAAATGCCCTGCAGTCTAGGGATGGATTCAGAAAAGAGTTTATGGAGCTACTGCCATGAAGAGGCACTTTGGACTCATTCTGCCCATCAAACTGTAGTCCCGTGTGTGCAGAGGCTCTGAGCGCGGGATTGGTGATTCTTGTCTCGGTGTAGCCCGTCTCACCAAAGTTTAATGTGAAGATGTGTTGTGCTTCTTGACGGTACCAAGTAGCTCATTTCAACTTCATTGCAATTCTCCTGTGTCCCAGTTGGAAGCAGAGGCACCCCGGCTGGCCGAATATCAAGCGTACATCGATTTTGAGATGAAGATGGGTGATCCCGCTCGCATTCAGTTGATCTTTGAGCGCGCTCTGGTCGAGAACTGCCTTGTCCCAGACTTATGGATCCGCTACAGTCAGTACCTAGTAAGATAACTGTTCTGATATCATTGTGTGTGCATATATATATTTTTACCAATTTGGGATCTATTTAAAGAAAATCAGTAAGAGTGCTTGGAGTTCGTTGCATGCTGCTCCTCTGTGTGTGTTTTCTTTTCCTTCGTCCCCCTTTTCTGTTTGTTAACTCACTTCGGAAGTTTTCCTAGTGTTTTAAGTTATTTTAAACTGATCACTAACTGTAAAAACAATTGCATAGTCTTACTATTGAGGACTTTATAACAGATTACTATTTTCTTTTAACCTTTTATTATGGAAAAATGTAATCACATAAACGTAGACAGGTTAGTACAGTGAAACTTAATGTACCCATCACCCTGTTTCCACACTCACCTAACAACACTACTCTAGTTTCAGCTGTATCCTTACCCATTTTCCCCATTCCATGTTATTTTGAAGCAAACCCAGAAATCACAGTTCCTTGGTAAATATTTCAATATGTTTAAAAGATTTGAATCAGGTTCCAAGCAAGGTCCGTACATTGGGATTGGCTGATGTCCCTTAAGGCTATGTTAATCTATAGGTTCTCCTCTGCATCTCTCTTCTCCCCCACGCCCCTTTGCATTTCTTTGTTGAAGAAACAAGTCACGAGACATTTCTAAGGACATTTCTTTTGTCGGTTGGTTGTGCTTGGAAATGTCTCGTCGATGGTGAAGTCTTAACCATAAAATTTTCTCTCCTAACTCTGGAATTCTTTATCGTAGGATCGGCAGCTGAAAGTAAAGGATTTGGTCTTATCTGTACATAATCGTGCTGTTAGAAACTGCCCCTGGACGGTTGCCCTGTGGAGTCGGTACCTCTTAGCTATGGAAAGACATGGAGTCGATCATCAAGTGATTTCTGGTGCGAATGTTTTTGTGGGAAAACTTACAAGCTTTTTGTCCCAAGTTAGCAACGTAGAGTTCTGACAAAGTCTTTACATCAGCATTCCCCAGAGTGTTAATTTGGGATATTGGGTATTAGTGACAAGAAGGGCTCTAAGTGGGAGAGAAACCGGTTGTGTTTTTGGCTTCTTAGAGCTTTTTAACCTGCTAGTATTTATTGTGATTTTTCAAGACTCGTGGTCTTGTCTCCAAACTTACTTGGCCTGGAACTCTTTGGATTGCAGGGTGTCTTGTGGAATGCACCCTTTCTAGAACACAGTTTGTGCCATGCTGTGGTAGCTTTTCTCTTGGACATTTCTTTCTAGCTCATTTCACTTTGTTGCATCTTATTATTATTACTTAAAATCACATAGAGTTTTATGGTCAGTAGAAGTTTTTTGTAATAATCTTGATAACTTTATATTAGTTTCTTTTTGAATTGCCAACAAACTGCCTTTTTCTTCAATTCCAGTGACTTTCGAGAAAGCTTTGAGTGCTGGCTTCATTCAGGCCACCGACTATGTGGAGATTTGGCAGGCGTACCTTGATTACCTGAGGAGAAGGGTTGATTTCAAACAAGGTATTTAAGTTCATGCGCTTCAAATCAGAACTGAACTTTTTCTTAACATATCTTTAGGTGAGATGTTCTAGTTGCCCATATACATTGTGTTTGGGCAAATGACGTAGATCATTCGATGGTAACTGTTTTCCCCTGGAAATTGTAGCTATGTAATTCTAATAAATCATGCCGTGGATTATAAAGGAAGAGAATAATCGTCCTGATGTTTTTTATGCAGGTTCCTGCCAGCTTCTTCAGTCCCGTTTCGTATTTCTCTCTTCCCTCCCTTTTATATATCCTAAATAGTTCTCTAAATAAGACTGCTGTGTTTCTTTTAACTCGTTGAACGTATGCAGGATCCCCTGCCTTTCTCCTCTCCCCCCTCAAAAAAAAAAAAAAAATAGCAACCAGAACTCGTTCCTGCTCCTGCAGGTGGCCTTCAGCCGTTCCACTGGCTGGGGGCGTCCCCCTCCGCTGTGTTCCCTGTGCTCGCTTCTGTCATTGTACTTCCCATAATATGCTCTGCTCCAGCGTCTCTCTCTCTCTCTCCCACTATGTGGTGAGGGCAGGGACTGGCACTTCTATTTCTGTGTCCCCAGCGTGATGCCAGGTACATAATAGGCTCCTGGGAGTTTCAGTGCAGGATTAAAAAAAAAGCATGGTCTGTGGTTTCATAAAGCCAAACCTCTTTTGCACTTTCTACCAGACTCCAGTAAAGAGCTGGAAGAGTTGAGGTCCGCGTTCACTCGCGCTTTGGAGTATCTGAAACAGGAGGTGGAAGAACGTAAGTGTGGCCCCAACCTGCTGCTTTGTTCAGTTGAATTTCCTGTTCTCGGCTGATGTGCCTTTTCAGGCAGAGGCTCTTTGTCTCTAAATTACTTTCTATTCTTAAAGGTTTCAATGAGAGCGGGGATCCAAGCTGCACGATCATGCAGAACTGGGCTAGAATTGAGGTAAATGGCTTTGACACACCCGCCGGCTTCATCTACCGTTGTCTAGTAGTGAGGCTACAATTGAGGCAGAGTCCCAGCTGATGGTCCGGGCTCTGTAAGCACATTCACCTAGCTCGATGCCCATTTGTTTCTATCTTAGTGGAAATATTAGCTCCCGGGTAGAAGGTGTGTAAGCAAATGTCTGAATGCCAGGCATGCCCTCACTTACTTCTCCTTCCCTCAGTGCCTCATTCATGAGAGCACGTCACGTGGGTACTGTTTGCCAGGCGCTTTCTGAGGTGCTGGGGAGATGAGATAGGCTCCTATGCTGGGACAGCTTTAACCTAGTGCGGAAGACAGACCGTCTGACTCATTAGAAGATATAATGAGTTGCATGTTATTACTGGCCCGAGGACCTCAAGGTGAGGAAGACACGGCAGCTGCCGTGGATCAGCTCGGAGAATTGTAAAATTCGAATGTTTTATTCTCCGAGGGGGGAGGCAGGTTAAAGAAACCAGGTGGTTTCTGGATGGAATGTTTGTGTTGTAATCATTTTAAAGGTGAGGCAACTGAGGCTCAAGAGAGATTAAGTAACTTGCCCAAGTCACTTAATAAGTGGTGGAGCTGGCATTGGCTCCTAGATCAGACCCTTTCTCTATACGGCCTCTCACATTAAAGTTAACTTGGATAGAAATAAACAAGTGACCAGCCAGCACCGCCTTACTGCCCCTGGGCTCCCACTCTTTGTTCTCAGCCAAGAGGCGGAGGCAGGCAGCTGGAGGCTTGTCACTGCAGACAGGCTGGAGTGCTTGGGCTGGGCCTGTTACCATGCAGGGCAGCCTGGGGACCGTCCCGGCAGTTCCATAGTCAGGGGGTGGCTTTTGAGGCATGTCTGTTTGAAGTAGGTTTTGTAATGGGTGTTGACGTCATAATGTTCAGGTCCTTTCCTAACTGAGCCTTCTCATGCATCTTAGGCTCGGCTGTGTAATAATATGCAGAAAGCTCGGGAACTCTGGGATAGCATCATGACTAAAGGCAACGCCAAGTATGCCAACATGTGGCTTGAATATTACAACCTGGAAAGGTAAGGACCTGGGGTGGGGAAGGGCAGGCGGGGTTTGTCAGGAGCGTCTCTTCAGTCCTGACTGACGCCCGCTGGCTCTGCCTTGTTCTTCATAGTGGGCCACCGCCTTCCTCCATCCTGCCTCTTAGTGGGCCGGGCTGGAGAACCAAACATAATATTTGATGCCTGGGCTCTTAGAGCTATGCATGTCTTGTAATATTTTTGGAGGGAAAGGGCGGTTGTTTTGATATTTGGACATGAACATTTTATTTGACTTTTGGGAGGTATTTATTTTTTATTATATTTGCATTGTATATAAAAGTGTAAAATACTAAAGAGCACAGAGGAAGAAAACCCAAATTAACTGCAATCATGGACCCAGACGTAACCAGCATTAGTTAATGGTTTGAGTATATTCTTTAAGACTGTTCTCTGCTTAAATTGAAAAAAAATGAAAGTGTAATTATAGTGTATGTGTTACAAACCTCTAAAATTATTTTAAGTAAAATATGCCTGATAGCATGAGAAGATATAAAGCATATGACTAGCTTTTTTATTCAATATGTCTTGAACATAGAAAGTGCAAGTTTCTTATAATTCCAGCCCCAGAGATAACCACTATTAAAGCTTGTTGACTATTCCCTCTAGATTAGTGGTTCTCAAACTTTTGGGTCTCAGGACCCCTTTTACTCTTAGAATTTGAGGACCCCAAAAGGTGTTTTATATGTAAATTATCTGTTAATATTTACCATATTAGAAAGTGAAAATGGTGTTTCATGAAAAACCTTAGCTAGATTGCACCCCAAACAATGACATATTATTTCCTTTGTGACAACCTTTTACTTCAGTATGCAGACGGGCTTTCTGTGGATAGTTCTGGAGGTTAGAGTCTTCTCAGAAGCTAGAGTTGTGGCACTCACTGTCCGTGAGGAGACTGCCCCGCCTTTGTGTGCCTTCTGCTTTGTGTCCTGGCGGCAACACCTGTTTGTTTTCTGCCCTAGGGCACACGGGGACACCCAGCACTGCAGGAAGGCCCTGCACCGGGCCGTCCAGTGCACAAGCGACTACCCGGAGCACGTCTGTGAAGTGCTGCTCACCATGGAGCGGACGGAAGGTGGGGCCTGGGCTCTCTGCTTCTGGCTTGGAGCCTGTGAGGACAGACGGTGTTATGGCTACAACCCCTCACGTGGTGCACTCTGATTGGGCTGTTCCGTGGTGCTCACCAGTGAGAGCGAGTCCTCTCAGATGCTCCACATACAAGGAGCACCCTCCATCATACAGCTCTAGCTCGGGGCTCTCATAATTCTCTGTGGTGGGGGCAGTCCTGTGTATTGCAGGGCCTGTAGCAGCATCTCTGGCCTCTGTCTACCCACCAGGTGCCAGTAGCAACCCTTCCTGCTCCCAGTCATGACAACCAAAAATGTCTCCAGACATCGCTGAGTGTTCCCTGTGGGTCAAGATCGCTCCAGTTGAGAACCTCTGCTCAAGCACGTCACACACACCAGAGGAGCACAGGGGCAGATGGCTACATGGGTTTTTGGTTATGTGTGCATCACTTGCTGCATTTCAGAGCCCCAGTACTAAGTCTCCAGTAGGAAAATGTGAATTTATCCATAGACATTGGTCTGGAATTTGGGTGTGAAGCCCTCAGACCTTGAAATAAAACACCCAAACAACAACAAATTACAGAATACCCCACATTTATCATTTGAGGTACTCTTAATATAAATGTCTTGTACCTTTTGCTTTAGAATGTTTTCATAATCTTTGCCAGGGAGAGCCCATATTAGATCACATTCTAGTTTTCAAAGTCTCTTTTCTTAAAAGAGAAGAAGCGTTTTAAACACACCCAGAAGGACCATTTGAATTCTAAAACTTCAAGCCTATACATAATAAAATCATCTTAAAATGGGGAGCTGGCTCTCCATCTAATTTTTATTGTCTGATGGGAGAGATCTCTTTTGGGTTGTGGGGAAATTAAGAAAATCTTACTATATTCTTCAAAAACCTAAAAAGTGAAAGTTTGCTTTTTCTTTCTATCAAGGTACTTTAGAAGATTGGGATATAGCTGTTCAGAAAACAGAAACTCGATTAGCTCGTGTTAATGAGCAGAGAATGAAGGTAATTATGCCGTTTGTTTGAAGTCTTAGGAACCTCTGATAACTCTTCTGTGTTTCTTATAATATTTCTTCTTAAAACCTTCGAGGTCTTCCTAAAAAGTGTCTTTTACTTAGTATTTATTACAAAATATTTGAATCAATATCTAAACCTATCTTGCATTATTTTTTAGATCTGCTTAAAACTTTAGCCCCAACAATAAATACTTTTTTATGTAGTGAGGGGAATTTTGGCCCTAAAATTTGCTAGAATAGATGAAAAAGAGTAAAAGGAGCCTCACTTATTCTAGTGATTGGATTGTAAACACCCCCAGATTACCTAGGGCCCCAGTGTGATAGATTATTTCTTGCTCTGGGTGAGTAATTATTGGGGATATAGTAAAACACACTGTAGACTTGAGGGCCAGCATCCTGGGAAGCCTGAACAGCACTGGCAGGGGAGGGTTATGAGCACGCCCTCTTTCTCGTTCTTCATGATCGCATCCTTTCACCTGGGTAATGAGTTTCCACGCCGTGTCCCCTTTCGTCTCCTCATCACAAGTCAGTAGAGTTCATGTCATTGCTGTGTCCAGTATTGCATCATATTCCCACTTTTCCAGGCAGCGGAGAAGGAAGCTGCTCTCACCCAGCAAGAAGAAGAAAAGGCTGAGTACCGGAAGAGGGCCCGGGCCGAGAAGAAAGCGCAGAAAAAGAAGAAAAAGACCAGAGGCGCAGACAAGCGCAAAGCCGATGAGGACGATGAGAAGGAGTGGGGCGATGATGAAGAAGGTAAGGCTTTTCAGCAGTTTTATTTTGGGACATCTCACCCTTCCAGAGATGTTGCAGAAACTGTACAGAGACCTTTTCTCCTTGAACCATTTGAGAACACGTTGCTAGCATGATGTGCCATCACGCTAGCTGTCGCTACTCTACGCCCTGTGCCAGGCCCTGCCCTGCGCAGACACCCTTGCCCATCCGCCTGGGCTCCACTCACTACACTGTGCCGTTTGCCACCGCTGCCCTCCTGTATGGTGCCCTCCGCACCCAGCTCAGGCTCCTGTACCCCAAACTGCCCCTGCCCTATGTGTGGACACCCCTTTATGCCACTCAGGCTCCAGTATCCTGACCCCAGCTTCATCCCCACCCTGCATGGACACCTGCCTTGCTCAGCCCCACCTATGCTTTTGATTTAGTAGAATTTTCCAACCGGTGTTTCTGTCAACCCTGCAACTTCAGGAGTGGGCAGGTGTGGCTGTATCTCAGATGTATCTCAGCAAAGTCAGCCATGGTAAAGAATGGTCTCTAGACATTAAAGGACCCCGCAATTTTCCTAGTACAAAGTTGTCAGCCAGAGGGAAGTAGTAACGGATCATCATTCAGTTGACCTTTTTCATACACCTTTTTGGAACCTTCAGAAATGATGGCAGTAGCTCACTGCTCGTCAGAGCTCCTGGTTTAACAGGATAAGGCAAATGTGACATGTGACTGCAGTGGCGTGTAATTGGGACTGTGGGAGGTGTAGGTGTGAATTATTACGGTGGGAGCCAACCAAGGCGCTAGTGGGTCAGCTCCCTGCAAGAAGGAGTTTGCGGGGAAGTGATACATGCACCTGGGTTCTGGGAGGAGGAGTACGAGTGACTGTCAAGTGAACAAGAGGGGAAGCCAGCCAGCCAGTGTCAGCAGAGTGTGAGGCACGGAACAGCCTGGCATTTTCTGTGAGCAGCAGATAGCTGGGTCTGAGTCCTGGCGCATGCTGTGGGGCAGGTGCAGGTGAGGAGGCTGGAGCTGCCGGCAGGCCAGCTGGCCGGGCCCCACTCGGCTGCTCTGGAATGCAGCACGCAGGGGTTCGACTTCATCAGGAAGCAGCAGGGAACGGATGGAAGGGTCTGCAAATAGGGGGCCTGCCAGTTGGGTTTCAATACTGTCGCCCTGGAGACTGTGAGGCGAATGGGCTGGAGTAGAAGGTTGTTAAACTCTTGAAGGACGCAAGCCAATAGTGGAAGTTCTCAGGAACTATGGACCCTTGGTAGTGCCTGCATGTGAAGCGTACACGTCAGACTCACCTAAGGTGCTTGTTTAAGCGCGGGTTCCCAGGCCCCACCCCGCCCTGGCTGAGGGGCCCTGGAATTTGCCCTCTGAACTTTGAGACCCCTGACTTTTTTATATAATTAATTGTAGATGACGAGAACTCATGTTATCAGTTTCACTTAATTGAGTCCACTTACCTGAATGTGATCAGGGTCCAGAAAGTAACCCAACAAGCCAGTGAACCCAGAAAGACTTGACAGGCTGGGCGTGTGCACTCGGTGTCTGTGGAGGGAGGCGGGTTTACCACGGGCAGCTGTTGCAGACTAGCCGTTTGTGATGGGAAGAGCACGGACACGGAACAGCCCGCTGACAGGAAACAATCCTTGCTGCCTTTTCCCCCTAACAACCTGCAGAGCCTGCTTCCAAGCGCAGAAGGGTTGAGAACAGCGTCCCTCCAGCTGGAGAGGCACAAGACCTGGAGGCGGAAATAGGCCTCTTTGGGAAAAGCGCGCCTGTAGACGTTGAGCCCCCCTCAAAGCAGAAGGAGAGGGCGGCCGCCATGAAGAGGGACGTGCCCAGGGTGCTGCACGACAGCAGCAAGGACAGCGTCACCGTCTTTGTCAGCAACCTGCCCTACAGCATGGAGGAGCCGGACGTGAAGCTCCGGCCACTCTTTGAGGCCTGTGGGGAAGTGGTCGAGATCCGCCCCATCTTCAGCAACCGGGGCGACTTCCGGGGCTACTGCTATGTGGAGTTTAAAGAAGAGAAGTCGGCCATACAGGCACTGCAGTTGGACCGGAAGAATGTAGAAGGGAGGCCGATGTTTGTTTCCCCCTGTGTGGATAAGAGCAAAAATCCCGATTTTAAGGTATGTTCGTGGAAAAAACAGTGCCTTGCATGAAGGGTTGCTTTAGACACAACACTTTCTTCATGCTGCAGCTTATATTTAAAATACACAGGGAATAGCTCTACTCTGTTAAGAACTAAACTTCCAACGTTAACTGGGGTCTCTTCTGAGCTGGTTAATTGAAGTTTGACTCATGGCTCAGTCACTTCGAGCTTGCATTTGTTGACAGATGATGATAAAATTAGGAGTTGTAATAAGGCCTCCTTTTTGTCGAGTGCTTAGGCATGACAAGGGACTGTCCTAAATATTTCATATATTACCTTATTGGATCCTCACCCAAACTCTGAGAACAGCTATTCTCATTCTTGCCATTTTATAGGGGAGGAAGTAGATGCTTGGAGAGGTTAAGTGACTTGCCCAGGGTGACCCAGTGAACAGTTCCCAGCACCCAGTCGGCTGTGGTCTGCCTTGCTGGTACCAGCTAGAGTGTGGTTGGGTCGGTGTGCTCGCTGGGCCTTGAGTGGCTGATTTCTTTCCCCTCCTTTCTTCCTGTAGGTGTTCAGGTACAGCACTGCGCTGGAGAAACACAAGCTCTTTATCTCGGGTCTGCCTTTTTCCTGCACAAAAGAGGAACTCGAAGAGATCTGTAAGGCTCATGGCACCGTGAGGGACATCAGGCTGGTTACCAACCGGGCTGGCAAACCAAAGGTGAGCGTCTGAGTGCACGGCATGTAGCCTTCCGCGCCTTGGACAGCCTAGTCCTGTGTCTGCTCAGAGAGTATTTGGTTCTAGAGTGGGTTCCTAGTTTACCTGCTAAGAAGCAGATGATAAGTTAACAAAAGGACAGGTACACTAGACTCTGCTTGCATTTGGAGCCAGATTAATGTGTTTGTAGCTAATTGTATTAAAAAGAATCAGGCATTTGGGGGAAAAAAGCTACCACAAATTATTAGCAGGGGGCACAGTGTGGGGCCTTGGGCAGGGGCCGTCCTCTGCAGTCCCCTCCCTCTTGCTCAGACTCCTCCTTTTCCCTCGGCCTCCAGCCATTTCCTTAAGTCCCTCCATCCGACTCCCCATTTTCATGTCCTCCCCTGTAGCCTCCTCAGCCTCTTGCTAATCCTCTTTGTACCTCATTTTGAGTTGTGTTCTTTAAGCATGAGTTTGGATTACCTCTCTCCCCTCCACCTCCCATCCAGGTTAATTGAGAGTTAAAGAGTATGAAATGGGGTGGGGGGGGGGCACAAAGGCATAGACATTAGGGCCCACCTGGGCTGCTCCCCCTGTGTCCAGGCCTCCTCATCCGTTTGCTGGATTAATACTGATCCGTCTTTGTTTGTTTGTTTGCTGGAGTAAGCACAAGAGGTACTGAACTTAGAAAGGTTACCTGAAATTACAGTCAGTTATAGAAATGGGGAGGAAGGGTATGGCCGGGAAATAAACGTATAGGCAAGGATGGCGGAGGTGGGGAAGGGCACCTGTTGATGGGCTGACCTGACTGGAGCGAGGAAGGTGTGTCCTGGCGCTCCAGCCCATGACTTGGCTCTTCCAGGGCCTCGCCTACGTGGAGTATGAGAACGAGTCCCAGGCATCGCAGGCTGTCATGAAGATGGACGGCATGACTATCAAAGAGAACACCATCAAAGTGGCCATCAGCAATCCCCCTCAGAGGAAGGCTGCAGAGAAGCCCGAAGCGAAAGGACCAGGTGGCCCCATGGTGCCGCGGCAGATATATGGAGCGTAAGTGTTTGCACGCCCGCCAGCGCAGACTTTGTCCTGGCCGGCGCCATGATGAATTCATTTCTGGTAATACAGCGTGTTAGGACAGACAGTCCGGCCTGCTGTCCACTGTAGTCCCCAGAGCAAGGGTGTCCACAGCACATCCACACAGAGCACAAGCCCAGAAGTGGAACCCTTCCTGGTATTTGCCAGTTTACACTTGTGATTTATTTAAGGTCACGTTGTTTTCAGGCTGTGATTATTGTGAAGTCCTCTTTGCCAATTGAATCCATGTGTTTAAAACCAAGCCGGACCACCGTATGCTTGCCAGGTCATCTGCAGCTCTGGCTGTCACCATAGAAAAGTTATGTCTCTACCTGATAGGGATGACACAGCAAAATCACAAGGTGATTTGGTGAGGTCTGAAAGATTACAGCCAATTTTATCTACCCTGTGGTGGCTGCAATACACAGGGTTGGTCCTTGCCAAAATTGGGGAAAAGGCCAAGTTAAAGTGATTTTTACCTACTAGTCAAAGTCAAGGAGACTTAGGCATTGTCTTACCCTTCTTGGTTTTTCTTTCTCACCGTTTAACTTCGAGTGATTTAAGACTAGCCTGGCTTATTGTCACAAACAAACCAGGGGCCACGAATTATTACTTTGAAAGTACATCCAGTGTTTGCTCTTGCAGGCGGGGGAGGGGAAGGACCCAGCTTTCTCTGCTGCCTCGCGCCCTGCAACGCCCAAGCACTGCAGTAGCTCAGGCTGAGAACGGGCCTGCCCCGAAGCCAGAAGTCACCACCTCAACAGTCACGGAGGCTCCCAAGATGTCCAACGCTGATTTTGCCAAGTTGCTTCTGAGAAAGTGAACGGGACTCAGAAGGGAAATGCCTTACTTCATGCTGGCCAGGAAGACCACCAGTCACCCAGCTGTACCCTGGGTATGGAAGCGCCTGCACCCACGTAGTTTCCTCTGGGTTAGACAAAGGGAAGCAGTGTCCAAGGAAGGAGGCTGTACGTGCTCCCTCATATTGAGGGCGACAGGAGGAAAGCAATCACTCCATAGGCTGGGCACAGGGTGTAGTTCCTAAGATTTTGTTTGTTTGTTTTTTTGTCTTGAAGAGTTAGAAACGGAAGTGAAACTTGAACACATCGTTTTGAGACCCACTTGTCCAAATGTTTTTGGCCAACTCTGGCCCCTTTTTTATAAGACACTTCTTGTACACTCTGCATAGCGCATGTGCCCCTCACTCTTTTAATTTTTAAAAGACAAAGTGGCAGATGCTAGTAACTCACCAGAATGGCCTATTTTAGTAAAGGGGTGGGGAATAGGAGACGTCACCTAAAAAATATTGGATGGGTTTTTGTTGAAGGGGCTGTGTTTTTTTTTTATATTATGTATTTGTAAATGACATGTCAACCCACTGTTTTATGTTTCCTAAAAGCAAAATATTTGTGACATTTGTTTTATATAGGAATTCTGTGTGCCATCTGCTGTGGACCATTTTCTTTGCCTAGTCAATAGTGGACTGTGTTGTCTAAATATTGAGTTCCAGCCCTTTAGTTTTGTTTAAATATCACGTCAAGTGCAAACTTAAATCTTCCCCATTTAGCTTTGTTTATTAAACTGAAGATCTCTTAAAAACTTCTTGAGGAATGGTACTTAGCTGTGCATTCAAATACAGATGTATTTTGAAATGGGTGTACCTTGCTTTACCTAATAGATATGTAAATAGACCTTTTGTAAGTCAAATCCTCTTGTCACTTTAAATCATTTCAGCTGCAGTTTGTCTTCAGTTTTAACACTTCAGTTCATGGCAGTTTCAGACTTTAGCTTTTAAGTTTTTTTACCCCTCATTTATCAACTATTTATTGCTTTGAAAGTGACACTGCCAGTTCAGTAGGGGAAACTTACTTTATAAAGGCACTCTGGGGGACACACCAGGGAATCCTTTCATATGTGATGGAAATCAGTTCTTATCTGTTAAAGTTTTTGTGCATCAGTCAGGCTTCACTACATTTCTTAACTTGAACTTTTAATGGAAACTTTTTTGTGTGTGTGTGAAATTTTATTGGGGAACAGTGTGTTTTCCAGGACCCGTCAGCTCCAAGTCAAGTAGTTGTCTTCAGTCTAGTTGTGGAGGGCGCAGCTCCGTGGCCCATGCGGGGATCAAAATGGCAACCTTGGTGTTATGAGCACTGCGCTCTAACCACCTGAGCTAACCTGCCGCCCCCTGTGGAAAAATTTTTAAAGGAAAGAATAGTGAGATAAACTTATGTAGTTACCATTGAATGTCAGCATTTCTCACCTCATAGCCCTTCTTCCTTCATCTCTACCGCTGCCTCCTTCCTCTCTCCCATATTATGTTGAGGGATACCCCAGACATCATAGCACTCACCCAGTAATATTGTAGCATGTGTCTTTAAGACATAAAGGCCATAATTTTATCACAATTCCTAGAAACGTTAGCAATACCTTCATGTCCTCAACTATCCAGCAAAATTCCAATCTCCTGTTGTTTCATAAATGTCAGTTCCCCCCCATAAGTAATGACTGGTCTTCTACTCTGTAGGTCCCCCTCTACCTTGTCTTCCTCTTTTTTGCACAGAAACATTTTTTGTTAGGAGTAATCTGAATTAAATTCAAACAGTGACTATTTCTCGCCTCACAAGCAGTCAGAAGCAGCTGTGTGGTAGTCCTGCTTCCGTCTGCGCTGTTCTCTGACTGGCCACTCACTTCCCTGAGGAACCCTGTTTGGTGGGTGAGGCCTGGGGACGGGTGGAGACCCACACTGAAGAGCAGTGAATATTTCCTTAGCGATCCAGGTTTGGGTGGTTTTCCTCTTTGCTGCTGCACATTTCACTGTTTTGTTCTCTTGTTGGCCAGCCCTCTGACCTCACTTCAGTCTCAAATGTTACCACAGACTTGTCCCAGAGGTGAACCTTTTCAGACTTAAGCAGGACGCGGTTTAGGTTCGGGGTATTGACTGTTCTAGAAATGGATTTTCAGGAATGTACGACTGGGTTTATGTGTTTTCCCCAGAAATCATGAACTCATAGTAAACAAACATGAAAAACCATTTCAGTAACTTCAGTCCTAGTGAAAGGTCAGTGGTCCATCCCTGTCAACCTAAGTAGGCCGCTTACCCAACCAGCTGTCTTCTTTTCCTATTGAAATTCCTGTCTTGGATCGGTTTTACTGCCAGAACAATATAGAGTACGGCTGAGGTCCTGGAAAAAAACCCCTTCTGCATCCTTCTGACAAATGGGACCATCTCGTGACTAAGACAGCAAAGTCTGAGGCATTTATTTAATATAATAAAATACTTTATTAGAGTCAGTTATTCATTAAAATAATATCCTTCACATATACAGCTAAAGTGCAGATTTCTATAGTACAAAGCAAGCACTTCTATCAGGCTTCCTTGGTGTGCCTATTATTAAAACCAAGACTCAAGAAGAGTTAGGGTTTAAGAAATACTTCGTGGCAGCATACAAATAGGAAAATATTTTTTATAAAGCTTTGAATAACTATCACTTGGGGCCATTTCATACACCTTTACACTTAATTTCCTTAATCTTTCAGAAAACCACTCTCAGGGTGCTTATTCTACAATTATATAACTGTATAAACACTTGCTACATAATAGTGACCTCATTACTCTCAGGATCTAAATTCTCAAATCAGAGACAACACTGTACATATTCACCACCATTCAGACACTGACAAAGTGCTGTCTGTCCAGTGTTGGACATCACGGGCTCTGTCCCTGAAGGGGAATACAAAGATTTTTGACAATTCTGACTAAATAGCAGCAGTCATATTGGCACCTGTGCCATGTATAATTGGAAGAGGTTTTTTTCTATTTCCATACTGACAATTTGGCTGTATTCCAAATTTTCTAAGATGCTTGAAAAAATAAGGCCACTCCAAGGCAATCTATTCTGCTTCCCCGAGGGGACGCTGGAGAGTACACTGGCTGTGGGACATGGGGGTCAGGTCAGTAAGAGGATAAAACTGCATGACAAAAGGGGCATGTTTTGGCTGTAGTCAAAGGGTTTTGGGGTTCAGTAGAAACTGGTGCCCTAATTCATATCAAAAGTGCTTATCTGGTGTTGATATGGCATCTGTTTTCTCAGCTCTGCTCCTTAACATCTACCTATAGAAGACGTTAAACTCAGAATGGGGGTGAGGGCAGAGTTACCCACTTGCACAATACCTACCTCATTTGCAGCATGATTCGTTTGTTCAGTGAAACTCCAGAGAACTTTTAGACTAAAACATCTGGTCTGAGTTGCTGCAAATGAAGTGAGAGAAACAGCGATAGAAAAAGCTAGACTGGCCATTCCCCTAGTCTTAATTAGAAAAATAGTCTTGATATGGAAAAATAGCCTCTGACACTAGAGTTTGCAAACTAACTGTGGCTCAAAGACTCTTCCTTGAAATAAACAAGGGATTGAACTAGAACTGTTGTCAACATTCATTTTATTTCACATCTCAGAAGTTTGCTCTACCAGTAAGAATTAGTTACAACACTAATCTCTTTGTAGGGGAGCAAAAACCTCTAAGAAAGCAAGCATTCAGCCATTTCTCAAAACTGGGACCAGGTTCTCCCCAGGAGTGCCAACCTCCCAGGTAGAGTCAGAACCTTTCAGCCAGTTTCAGAGAAAGACTTGGAGGAGTTAGTCCTGTGGCTCTGGACCTCGTCCCACAGCACTTGGCCTCTCCCCACCTTAGTGCAAATTCTGCTCCAGAAACTATTCTGGTCACGCCAGAAGCACTGGTGCCCCCAAAGCCTGCTGGGACCACCATGAGAACGGGCCATCAGCACGGACAGCAGACAACACACAACATTTACTAGCTCAAAAGAACAAAATAAATAACTTGGCTGAATTATAAGTTATCTTAGAGACAAGGCTTAATAATTTAGTTTTTCTTCTTTAACTAAAAAACATTTGGAGGTAAAGAATATTTAAGTTCCTTATCTAGCTCCTTTTGCTATGGGAGATGACAAGGTTTTTAGAAATGTTCAGTTTCTTTGATTCTTTTTCTCCTCCCGGACATCCTGTCACTAAGGATGGCTTTAGAAGGTTAAGGTTTCACAGGCAGCGTCTCCTTCAACCCAGAGTGGTTGGGTTTGGCCTCTGGCAGTGCCACCGGGTACTCCGTTGTGGCGAAGAGCAGGGTGTCCAGGGTGGTCTCCGTACACTTGGCGATGAAGCGAATGAATGGCCTCACATCCCCTTCGTTGGCGACCTCCAGTACGTGGTAGTACTCTGACCTCTGCTCCTTGCGGATGGTGATGGGCGGGTAGCCTGCCTGCATCAGGATGAGGTTCATCAGCAGGCGCGAGGTCCTTCCATTGCCGTCAATGAAGGGATGGATGTAAACGAGTTTATAATGGGCCAAGGCTGCAAACTCAACTGGGTGCAGGTTCATGGCATCCTCGGAGTTGAGCCACTGTATGAACTCCTGCATCTGCTTTTCCACATCTTGAGGATGGGGTGGGACGTGGTGTCCCACGAGGACCTGTGTCGTCCGAAACCTGCCGGCTTCCACCGGATCCACATAGCCCAGCACCCGCCGATGGATCTCCAGCACGTCGCTGATGGTGACAGACCCGATGCGGGAAACCAGCGTCGTGTTGACGTACTTCATTGCTGCGTGCATGCCAATGACCTCGTTCTGCTCCTCCAGGCTTTTCCCTGGCACGGCATAGCGGGTCTCCAGGATGTGCCTGATTTCCGAGAGGGTGAGGGTGTTGCCCTCGATCGCCACCGTGTGGTAGATGTGATGGTAGTACGTTTCTTCCATGACCCTGCGCAGCGCAGAGCTGCCCTTGGGGATGGACATGACCTTCTTCACCTTGCCGTCGATGATGCTGAAGTATCTCTGGTCGATCTCCTCCACCAGCGGCAGCGTTCGGTCCCGGTTGATCAGCGCCTTCTCATGGTGGGGCGAGATGGTCAGCGCTCTGGTGTACAAGTAATCTGCCTGGATGATGTCCTTCTCTTCTTCGGAGAAGATGCCGAACTCGTTGAGTGCGTCCACAAAGTCCGGATCCATTCTGAGGGCGTGCAGGAAGAGCTTGTGGGCTTTCTCCCGCTTGCCCTGGCGTTTCATTTCCAGGGCTTGGTTCAAAGCCGCTCTGGCTTCCAACTTACCAGCTGGAAAAGAGCCAAAAGAAGCACTGTCAGGGCGAACAAGGAGTGGCGAAGGACATTCAGGTGAGCTGTCAACTGCTGGGCCCCCAGGGGGAGCCATGGCCCTGGGGGCGCTCATTCCTGCCATTCTTTCATGTTCTTCAGTGTGCCCCCTACCACGACACGCATGGATGTTCCCCACAGCCCCACGGGGCACTCGGCTGTTCATTGTCCACTTGTCCCCAAAGCCATTCTCTGTACCCTGGGAGGCATCACCTGACGCTCTGCCTTCGACTGCCCTGGTGAGTGGCTGTGGTCCTCAGGGGCCACCAGCGCCCCTCACACGGCCCTCCCTGCATCTTCTCTGGCTCTTGGCTGTTCTCGTGATCCATCCTGATGGTGCCTGCCCTGCCCCTGTAGGTCAGGCTATGAACAGTTCCCTACTGGTACCAGCCCCTGAGGCCTCCCCATCCCTGGACCCTTTAATTCTTTTAACCTGTTGGTTCTCAGCTGGACCCTGCTCGACATCCAGTCTTCCCTCCACCAGCCCCTCACCGAGTCAGTGTCAGCCACACGTAATCAGCTTTTATTTTAGTTCAAGTGCCCCAGACTCCCTTACCCTTTAGTCTCTGCCTGGAGCACTGTCCCCTCATACCTGTTCCCTTGGGTCACTCCCGCTTACACTTGGGGATCAGCTTAGGCATCCCCTCCCAGGGAGCATTCCTGTGGCCCCCTTTCTTTGCTTCCCCATCACTACACTGGTGGCACTGTATCTGTCACCTGTCAGCTTGTCTAGGCTGGGAGATCAGGGCTGATTTCTTCACTAATACCCTGTGCCCTGCATACAGGACACTCTAAGGACACTAAGTATCTATCGCATTAACAAGTGTTGAGAGTGACGTCATCATCATGGCAGAGTGAGAAGACTCCATCGTTTCTCCCCTTAAATTTACAAGTCAGACAACTAGAACTCAACAAAGGATTCCCTGCTCAACATACAACCACACCTGAAAGATCCACGCACTGGAACATCCAAAGGTGGGTATACAGGAACGAGTAGGGGAGTCAGGATTGGGTAAGGATAGGGATGGTGGCCACAGATAAGGGTTAGTGTCCACTGGGAGCAGTGGAGAAGCCGGGCTGCAGCCTTCACACTACAGCCTGGATTGTAAGAGGGGCAGAGCATTCTCTCTGGGAAAAGGCGTCTCTCTTCCCAGATCCCCATCAAGGAAAAGCCAGGTAGAGGTGGCTGGGAAGTCTTAAACAACACAGCAGTTCTGACTGCCTCTGCTGGTGATGGTGCGGGGTGGGCGGAGCCATGAGATCATGAACTTGCTTCCTCAAACACCCGGGCAGAGCCTGGGTAAAGAAAGGTGGGAGATGAAAAAAAAACATACCAAAATTTTTGGGATGCAGCAAAAATGCAACTATGAGGGAAGTTTATAGCATTATGGGCCTACCTCAAGAAACAAGAAAAATCTCAAACAATCTAACATCACACCTTAACTAGAAAAAGAAGAAATGAACCTCAAAGTCAATAGAAAGGAAATAATAAAAATCAGTGCAAATAAATGAAAGAGAGAACAAAAATAGAAAAAAAATAGTGAATCAAAGAGCTGTTTCTTTGAAAAGAGACAAAATTGACCAACCTCAGCCCACACTTACTAAAGAAAAAAGAGCAAAGACTCAAAATCAGAAATGAAAGATGCGAAGTTAAAATGGACACCACAAAAATACAAAGTATTACACAAGAACGTTATGAAAAGCTATATGCCACCAGATTCAATAATCTAGGAGAAATGGACAAATTCTTAGAAATATACAACCTTCCTAGGCTGAATCACGAAAAATTGGAAAACCTAAAAAGACCCATCACGAGTAAGGGAATTGAAACAGTAATCAATAACCTCCCATAAAATGAAAATTCCAGGACTAGATGGCTTCACTGGTAAATTCTACTGAATATTCAAAGAAGATGTAATACCAATCCTCAACCTCTTCCAAAATACTGAAGAGGAGCGAATACTTGCTAACTCATTTTACGAGGCTAGCATTACCCTGATACCAAAAAACAGGCAAGGATAGCACAAAGAAAATTATAGGCCAATATCTCTGATGAATATAGATGCAACAATTCTAAACAAGATACTAGCAAACTGAATACAATAATGCATTAAAAGGGTAATATAGCATCACATCAAGTGGGGTTCATTCCAGGGATGCAAGGATGGTTTAACACAAGTCAATGTGATACACACATTAAAATAAAAGATAAAAATCGTGATTATATCGATAGATGCAGAAAAAGCATTTGACAAATTACAACATCCACTTATGATTAAAACATTCAATAAAATGGGTCTAGAAGGAAAGCATCTCAACACAATAAAAGGCCATATATGACAAATTTTCAGCTAATATACTCTGGTGAAAATGGAAAACTTTTCCTGTAAGATCAGGAACAAGACAAAGATGCCCGTTCTTGCCATTGTTATTCAACATAATACTGGAAGTCTTAGAGCAATTAGATGAAAAAAAGACAAGGCATCCAAATTGGGGATGAAGAAGTAAAACTCACTATTTGCAGATGACATGCTTCTATGTATAGAAAACCATAAAGACTCCACCAAAAAAACTTAAACAAATATAGTAAAGTTGCAGAAAACAATTGTAACAAAAAGGATAAAATACCTAGGAATAAACTTCAACAAATGATGTTAAGGAACCTATACACTGAAAACTACAAGACATTGTTTAAAGAAATTGAAGACATAAAGAAATAGAAAGATATTCCATGTTCATGGATTGGAAGAATCAACATGGTTAAAATGCCCATATTACCTAAAGCAATATACAGATTTAATGTAATTCCTATCAAAATCCTAATGGCATTTTTCACAGAAACAGAACAACAACAAAAAATCCTCAAATTTGTATGAAACGACAAAAGGTCCTGAATAGCCAAAGCAATCTGGAGAAAAAACAACAACCCAGAGGCACCACACTCCCTGACTTCAAACTAGACTACAGAGCTACAGTAATCAAAACAGTATGGTATTGGCAGAAAAACACACAGACTAATACAACAGAATTGAGAGCCCAGAAATAAACCCACACATATATAGGCAACTAATTCTCAAGAAAGAAGCCAAAAACACAATGGAGAAAGGAAAGACTCTTCAATAAATGGTGTTGGGAAAACTGGAAAACCACATGTAAAAGAATGAAACTAGACTGCTCACACCACACACAAATATTAACTCCAAATGGATGAAAGACTTGAATATGAGACCTGAACCTATAAAATACATAGAAGAAAACATGGGCACTAAACTTTTTTACCTTGGTCTTAGAGAGGTTTTTGTGAACTTGACCCCAAAGGCGAAGTAAAAGCAAAAATGAATGTGAGCCATCAAAACAAAAGGCTGCTACACGGCAAGAGACTATCAACAAAACAAAAAGGCAACTAACTGAATGGGAGAAGATATTTGCAAATGATACCTCTGATAAGAGACCAATATCCAAACTATATAAAGAACTCATACAACTCAACAAGTAAAAAATAAATAATCCAATTAAAAAATGGGCAGAGGACCTGAATAGAAAAATTTCCAAGGATGACATACAGATGGACAAAAGATATTTGAAAAGCTGCTCAACATCATTAGTTATAAGGAAAATGCAAATCAAAACCTCGATGAGATACCAGCTCACGCCTGTTAGAATGGGTAGTATCAATAAGAAATAAGGGTTGGTGAGGATGTGGAGAAGAGGGAATCCTTGCATTCTGCTGGTAGGGATGTAAATTGGTGCAGCCACTATGGAAAACAGTATGGAGGTTCCTCAAAAAATGAAGACTAGAGCTACCATAGGACCCAGCAACCTTTCTTCTAAGTATCTACCAGAAAAATTTGAAAACATCTATTCATACAGATACCAGGGGTGCCAAAAAAATGTATACACATGACTTGTATTTATCTTTTATCAGTATATATTATTACAATTTTAATACAGTTTTTTCCTTTCTTAAAATGTGTATGAGGTTGGACAATTAAGTTCACGAACTCACCCTAGAAAAAGGGCTACACATCTCATTGCTGAATATCACTACAGTCACCTTCGAAGTACTCCCCTTGGGAAGCTATGCACTGACGCCAGTGCCTAGTTCACCCTTCAAAGCAATTTTGGAATTCTTTCTGGAATGGCCATCAGAGCTGTCATCATATTACCGTTGATGTCCTGAATGTCATCAAAATGTCTTCCTTTCAACAGTCTCCTTTATCTTTGGGTAAAGAAAGAAGTCATTGGGGGCCAGATCAGGTGAGTAGGGAGGATGTTCCAATACAGTTATTTGTTTACTGGCTAAAAACTCTCTCACAGACTGTGCCATGTGACCTGGTGTTTTGTCATCATGCAAGAGCCATGAATTGCTGGCAAAAAGTTCAGGTCATCTAACTTTTTCACACAGCCTTTTCAGGACTTCCAAATAGTCAACTTGGTTAGCTGTCCAGTTGGTACAAATTCATAGTGAATAATCCCTCTGATATCAAAAAAGGCTAGCAACATTGTTGCAACAAGTTCTGGAGCTTAACTGTCAGATCTTTGTATACATTTTTTTTTTGGTACCCTCTGTATATGTACCTCTATGTTCACTGTAACATCATTTACAATAGCCAAGACATGTAAACAACCTAAGTGTCCTTCAACAGACTGGATAAAGAAGATGTGGTACTTATATACAATGGGATATTACTTTGTCATTAAAAAGGTGAAATATTGCCATTTGCAACAACATGGATGGATCTTGAGAGTATCATGCTAAATGAAATAAGTCTGATGTTAAAGGACAAGAACTGTACGATTTCACGCATGTTTGATATGAAACAAAAAGCAACAAACAAAACAAAAAACAAGCACATAGATACAAACAACAGAATGGTGATTACCAGAGAGGAAGGGGGCGGGGGAAGGACAAAGGGTAAAGGGGGTCAAATATATGGTGACAGAAGGAGACTAGACTTTGGGTGGTGAGCATACAATAGAGTACACAGATGTTGTATTATCAAGTTATATACGTAAAATATATATAATGTTATAAACGACGTAATGTTACTCCAATAAATTTAAAAAGTGTAAATAACACAAATCATGAACAGATAGATAAAGGTGGTGGCATAATCTCCCCCCCCCCCGAACCCACCCCCCAAAAAAAGCACCGAGGAGACCGCTACTCTCTGTCTTACCCGGAGAGGCCTTGGTCTTGACCACCAGCAGTGCTGCGTCCTTGGAGGTGACACTGAGCTCCGTGGATGGGCGAGTGCACTTGGTGATGGCGTACTGCGTCCTGTCCAACTTGCTCCTGAGCAGGTAGAAGCCTTTGAGCCAGGCCAAACACTGCTCCTCCACGGCCCCCAGTGGCAGCAGCAGGGCCACCAGGGACCCCAGCACCATGCTCAGCAGCATCACCCACAGGAAGCGACCCCAGACTGAGACCCATTTTGGTTCAGTCACTGCCATCACTGAAGCCATCGGCATGAGTGTCATCTGGACTCAGGGGTGGGCCCCTTGCACATATCCAGTCGTCGGAAAGAGAGCTGGATCTGCAAGGAACCAAGAGTTGTAGGCGGTGAGGCAGGGGAACTGGTACGCAGAGGATGTGTTTCTGACTCCAGCTAGAGCCTGGAGACCCTCACGCCTATTAACTCACTATGACCAGGTGGTGGGGGCAAGCAAGGAGTGAATACAAATGGGGAGGGGTCAGCCTGGAAGAACGTGCCACCTTCTTCCAGGGTGGTGTAACTCTGAAAGGTAATGCCACTGCTGCCCAACATTTATTAAGTACTTACTGTGTGCCAGGCCATGTGCTATGTCCTAAGGGACCTTCGCATCCTATCTCCTGCAGTCTTCAGGAGCTGGCGCTATCCTCACCCCACTCTCCAGATGAAGATACAAGCTCAGAGAGGTGAAGTCCCTTGGCTGAAGTCACCCAGTGAACAGGTGACAGCCTTAGAACTTCAATTCAGGGCCCCATAGCTCTAAAATATCCCCCCTTTCACCACAAAGTCTGTGGCTTATGACTCAAAACACTGGGTGTCTGGGACACAAATAACATACACACATACCCACCTGGCTAAGGCAGTTCAGAGGCCCATCCTTTAACAAACACAACTGTTGGGTGGCCTGATTTATTGCCACATGGGTGGCCACCTCTTTATGCCCTCACCCTTGTATTAGCCACAATGCTGCCTAGAGTTTGGGCAGTCGGAGCATCTCAGAAATCAGGGTGTGGGCCAGAGTGGGTGACCCCCTGTCCTCTGTGACAGCAGGCATGTGCTTGGGGCTGGCAATGGAGGGGTCAGGTATGCAAGCACCATTATGCTAACAACAAGCATTTACTGGGCAACTGTGGTGTGCTAGGCATTGAGCTGAGTGCTAGCCATGCGTTCTCTCCATTCTCACTAACCTAAGGAGCTACCCCAGCTCCATTTAGAGGGAAACAAGGCACAGATAGGGTAAGTCAGTTCCCAGAAGGCCCACAGGGCGCTGTCGGAGGCATCAGGCATCCCCAGTCCGTCAGAGTTCAGAGTGCCTCTACCTTATTCCTAACCAGGGCCTGTGCAGCTGCTCAGGGCTGCAGCTGGTGCTCCGCCTCCAGGACCGAAAAGTGGTTGATGAGGTTGCTGACCGCTCAAGGCTGAGAGTCTAATGGGGTAGCCTGACTCGTTGGCAGGAATGGCTTGGTACACTCTCTAATGGGGGTACGGAAGGTGTGGGTCACCGTTTCGTCCAGGTGATCTGGACGCGCTCCCCGAGGGACAGACCGCGGAGGGGCTGGATTTGGCTGTGCGCGGCGAGAAAGAAGTGCATTTCTGTAGGAACGAATCTCTCACCCCTCTACTCTAGGAAGGGGGAAACTGAGGCCCAGAGAGGCTAGGGGACTGGATAAGGTCACTCTGGGGAGCCGCCCCTTTCCGACCCCGCCCAGGGCTCGCCGCCCTGCCGCACCCTCCCCGGCTCGCTCCTTCCGAGCCCCTCGGGTTCGCCCCCTCCTCACCGCGCGCCGCTGCCAGGGCCAGAAGCCGCCTTCCCGACATTCGCAGGCTCCGCGGGGCCGGCTCCCAGGACCTCCTCCACCACCGCCTTCTGGCCCCGCCCTGGGCGACTCGCCATTGGTCGGGCCGCCGTCCTCGTCTTGGCGGATTGACTTCCCTCACTGGTCCGCCTCTCGCACTTCCGGGTTCTCGCGTCCGCGTCGGCTTCCCCGGGAAAGGCTAGCCGTGGGCCACTCCCATTGGTTGGCTTCTGCGTTGGTCTCGTGCCCATAGCAGCCAATAAACAACAGGAGGGGCGGAGCCTGGGCGATAGGCGGGAGTAGCGGGTGCAAAAAAACCCCAAGCGGAATGTGGTTTTGGGACGTGCTAGGTGCGAGCACGGAAACCCAGGAATTCGCAGTTCCTCTCGCTTGGAGCTAGAAACTCGCAATTCTGCTCGCTTGGAGCTGCTGCCCTTTCTGCAAGTTTCATCCGGGGGCATCTCTCCTAGCCTCAGTTTCCTTAGGTGTAAAAGAAGGGTGCTGATGGTTTGCACCTCTCTACACTGTTAGTCCGACCTCAGCCTAGTTATCCTCCACCCTATGTTACCAGGGTTGCGTTCTTTCTCCTTTCTCTCGCCTTCTCTCTTTGCCTCCTTGACTTTTTAATGTGGATCCTCCAGAGAAGGGCCTGGCTGCTTTTGGCTGCCCAGAGCGATAGAGGATTGTTTCTTGACTCAAGAGCTGAAGCCTCCATCTTAATTCACAAATATTGAAATTTAACATCGAGGACGTGCCTGGAAATGCTAAGCTTTAAGATGTTATGTCAATTGATGGTCGTTGGCTTCAATTCAATGCCAACAGGAGCCCCCATTTGGGGCTGTGGTGGAGGGAGGCTATTCCGTGAAAGCAGCTCTATGGTGAAACAGCACAGCTGTATATCGGCAGTCTGTGAGGCAGCCTAATAGAGGCAGACCCCGTATGGCAGCTCCACTTCTTTTTGGTGAGCCAACTTCATTCAGTGTTACAGCTCAGCTCCTGCCTGGCTGCAGAAGGCCTGATGTTTTCAGATCTCACCTCTGTGACACACATTCCCCTTGGGAGCCACTCCCAGTCAGTGGTTGTGTGTGTCACCATTGGAGTCACGCAGTCCTGGGTTCAAATCCCAGCTCTGCTACTTGCAAACTGAGTATATTCAGTCATTGACTTAACCTCGCTGATCCCCTGTTTGTGTTTCTGTAAGACGGGGTAATGTGATGACAGTACCTCTTCATAGGGTTTTGTGTGAGGACAAAGCGAGATCCCACACATCTGGCAACAAACACTTGATAGCTATCTGCTGGTGCAACTATCCTAGAAAAGACATCAAGTCATTGCCGTTTTATTTGTTATTTGTTATCTGCAGAAGAAATTGTCAGAGCTCCAACCAGTGGGGAGAGACCCCATTGCCATTTCGTAGGTCTCAGTCAGAGTCCAGTTTAGGAAAGCCGCTGACCCACAGCACAAAAGGAAGTGTCCAGGCCCAGGCCACCAGAGATGTGCTGTCATGAAAGACACCATGGGGGACATTGCGAAGTGAGGGACCAAACAGCTTTGGCCCCTTGCTGGCTGGGCTCCCTGTTTATATCTTGTAACTGGCCCCAACTCTCCCCAACTCCCAGCCCTTGGCATGAGGAATGGCATGTGGTAGGTGCTTGAGAAATTTTGACTTTGAATAAGAAATATCTGAAGACGAAAATAAATAAATAAATAAATAAACAAGTAAACAAATAAATAAATAAATAAAGGAAAAGAAAAAAAAAAGTGAAATATCTGAATCAGGACCAACCATGGAGTTTTGGTTTTTTTTTAAAGATTTTATTGGGGAATTGGGGGGTGGGAACAGTGCTGGGGAATTGGGGGAAGGGCAACAGACAAGTTGCTGTCGTTTTGTTCTTCAGTCTAGTTGTGGAGGACGTTGCTTCACTGGCGCATGTTGGTATTATCATTGTGCTCTTCCCGGCTGAGGCAGATCGGTCTCCGGCCTCTGGATGGCCGCTCACGCTGGCTGCCAGCCACACATGGTAGCTTATGGCAGCCCACTGTAGCAGGGGCTGCAGCCTACGCCGTCGCCGGCGACTCACGGCAGCCCAGCTCCAGGTTGAGCTGTTGTTCACCATCTTAGCTGTAGAGGGCAGTGTCACTGGCCCCATGTGGGATCCGAACTGGGGCCCTGCTGCTCAGAGCTGGCGTCCCAAGCCAGCTCTTAACCAACGCACCATTCAGCCGGCCCAACCATGGAGTTTTTAAGAAACAAAATCAGGATGGTAGTTATTTCTGGGGCTTCTTGTTTCTATCTTTGACCAAAGGTCTTGAACATTGATCTCTCAGAGTCCCCTGAATTTCTCTTCTGATGGCCTAGGCAGTAATGTAAGAACCTTCCCCAGAGGAGGGACTGCTAGGCAACCAGCTAATTATGGGAGATGGTTGGTGGAATGGAACACAGTGAGGCTCTGGGGTCAGACAGGTGTGTGTTCAAATGCAGAGCCCACTACTTACTAGCTGTGTGACCTTGAGCAGGTCACCCTCACTGGGTACCATGGGGCTTGTGGACCTCTGTCCCCTCCCAGGCAGAAGGTGATGGAACCATCTACCTTTAAAGGCACCATCCCATCTCTACTTCTTGGGATTCCAGGGTAAACTCTTTAATGAGTTTAGGCCATGGTAGCAAATCCAGAAGCTACACAAGAACCGTTAGGGAGCGAAACTGCCTGGGCAAGAGACAACAGGGAGAGCTGGGGAGGGTGGCGTGTGTGAGAGCGCCTAGTTTGTCCAAAGCGGGCGGCAGCTTCTCAGCCCTAGCCTTCATTTATTATGTGGAGGTACAGTCCAAAAGTTGATAGTTTCCAATTTTTCAAAAGAAATGTCAGGCCTGGATTTTTAAGCAAAAAATCTCCAGACTTTTAAACAGTTGGCATGTCTTTCAGCCGGCTACAGTTCCCTGCTTAAAGGCTTTTAAAATGGGCAGGAGATGGTGGCTGGGGACACAGGAAGCAAATACCACACATGACTCTCAGCAAATGATTGCACCACTGTCTGTGGACACCAGGGGGCAGTAATTCACCTGGCATCACGTCCTCCATTCAATCCCTATTTGTCAGGAGAGCACACTCAATTTTCTTTCTTGACTTTGTCTGCATTCAGCTGTGTTAAATGCACAAAATATGGTCCCTGAAGTGATATTGAAAAGTTGGCTTTCTCCGTCCTAAGTATTCTGTATCGGTGGAAATTGCCTCCCCATGGCCCACAGAGGAGTTTTCTAAAAGCTTACCTTGACACTTGACAAAGAACCTGGAAAGTGGCTGCATGAGAAATGTGTCCATTATGCAAAACAAAACAAAGCAAAAAACCCTTATGTATCCTTAAGAAACAGCATTCAAGCACTTCTTGCAGGCAGAGTTGGATTTGATAGCTTAGGAAACACAAAACTCCCCAACTTGAGGCAATAGTGCACTGGGATGGCTCCAGACTGACTCAAATTCATTTAAAAGAAAACATGCCATACCAGTTTTCTCTCCCTTCACCCCCAGGTTCTCCTCATTTCCCAGCCTGCTTGGATATATATTTTTTTTCTCCTTCTAACTTAAAGCTGCTACAGAAGAAGAGGTCCCAGGAGCCCTTCCCCCTAACTATCTATTAATCCTTATTATGCACACCCAGTGGGGTCAGTCCCAGCTTCTGAAGCACCCCGAAGAGATAGAGTGTTGGGGGCCCCGTGTGGGTGTCCCTGAGCTGATGGCTCACCTCTAGACTCAGGATGCACATGTCATACAGCGTCGAATTGATTGTCACCCATCTATTAAGATCTCAGACATGCAAACACTTGTAAGTTATTTTCACAGCAAGTCATGTGGAGAAGTGATATTTCTTTCAAAAAATGAAACATAACTGCTTTCTTTTTCTTGTTAAATAACCAACTACTGTATTTCTTAAAAGCAAGATGGGATCATTATAGATATAATAGAAGGCATAAGTAAACAACAAGAAGAAAAAGTGCCCATGCACAACTGTACTAGATATTTTGCTATACACATTTATTTATTTATTATTTAAGATTTTATTGGGGAATTGGGGAAGGGGAACAGCCAAGTTGCCCTTCAATCTTAGTTGTGGAGGGCACAGCTAGCTCAGCTTCAAGCCCAGTCGCCATTCGACCGCCCGTCGCGGCAGCTTGTGGTCACTCAGCTCAAGGTGCCGTGTTCAATCTTAGTTGCAGGTTGGTGTAGCCCATCATCCCATGCGGGAGTCGAACCGGAAACCTTGTTACTAAGAGCGCACGCTCTAACCACTGAACCATCGGGCCAGCCGTCAGCAGCTCAGGGCAGCTCAGCTCGGGTGCAGCTTACCGGCCCATGTGGGAATCGAACCTGCAATCCTGTTACTCAGAGCTCGCGCTCTTAACCAACTGAGCCACTCGGCTGGCCCTCTATTTTTTTTAAGTATGAAATATTTCAGACATCCAGAAGGCATAGCTAACACAATGGGTACCTGTGTGCCTGCCACCCAGTTTAAGAAATACCATATGCCAAATTACCAATGCACCAAAGTCCTAGGGCATCCCCTCCCCCTGTCATATTTCCTTCTCTTCCTCCCAGAGGTAACCACCACTGCCACCTTGAATTTGATGCTTTATATATCCATGCATGGCCTCTTGCTTTTACGCATCCTTATATGTTCCTAAAATGTAGCAATGTTCTGCATATTTTTACACTTCATATATACTCTATGTATCCTGGAGCAGCTTAGCCTGGTAGTTCTGGCTCTAGGTCTCCCTTGAGACTGCTATCATGATGGGTCACGAGGCTGGGGCTGCAGTCATCTGAAGGCCTGGCAGGGCCCATTTCCAAGGTGGCTCACTCACATGGCTGGCAGGTGGGTGCTGGCTGGTGGCTGAGGGCTTCAGTTCTACTCCATGTGGGTTGCTCCGTTGGGCTGCCTCAGTGTCCTTACAACATGGCAGCCCACTTCCCACAGTGTGAGTGCCAAGGACATAATGTCATTTATGACCTAGCTTCAGAAGTCACACACTGTCACCTCTGCTGAACTCTATAGGTCACAACATAGACCAACCTTGGTACAGTGGGGGAGGGGACTACCTAAGATTCACCAGGAGGTGAAGGTCATTGGGGGCCATGTTGGAGGCTGCCTGCTCTACACCCAACTGGGCCTGCCCCTGCTTGGTCCCAGCAGTTCTGCCTAATGGCCTGACAGCGCAGACTTCAGGCCCATTCGACCTTGCGTGGCTGAGTCTTCAGGGCCTGGAGGCAGGGAGCTTCTGCAGGTATGAGACTTACCTGGGAGAACAGTGGGCTCCCAGTTGCCGACTGCCTTTGCCCCAGCTGTTTAATGAATGCTTTCAGGCTATGTTACTCTCACTGGCCCGAGATGCCACCTACTCCTGCCTAAAAATGTGGTCGCGTTAACATGAAGACTGGCTCAGGTGCTCAAGATACTGTTTTAGACCACAGCCTCTAAAAGATGTAACTAACACCCTTCCTGCATGGTGATGGTGACTCAGGGTGGCCACTTGGCCAGCATGGAGTGCGGGCTCAGAGGAGCCACTGTCTTCATCGTCCCCCTTCTCAGGTTTTTCTTCTCTGCTGGACTGCAGGCTGCCCCTTCCTGCAGCGTCCATCAGTGACGTAGACAGGGCGTGGGGGCTGCTGTGCAGAGAGGCTGCAGTTCACCCTGGGTCCAGATTGCAGTCCTTTTGGACACGCCCCAAAAGATCTCAGTGGAGCTTTCTATTGCCATGGTAACTTGCAGACAAGGAAATTAAGATGGGTGCTTGGCTAGCCAAGAAAGCCAAGCTTTTAATCAGCATTCCCCCCTTTTAAATAGATAAGAATTCCTAGGAGGGCTTTGGATGGACATCAAAGGGACTTTGTTCAGGTGCTGAGGAAATGCTCTTTAAAAAATGATCGTGAAATGACGGTAGCAGCTTTGGAGTTCTTAGAGGAACTGGAATATAAGCTTAGAGCCAAGCAACTTTTTGTTGTTGTTGTTAATAACAGCTTCCTTGAGATACAATTCGCATAGCGCACAATTCCTTCATGTGAAGTGTGCAATTCAGTGGTTAAGTTATTAGTATATGTACAGAGTTGTGAAACCATCACCACAATCAGTTTTAGAATATTTTCATCACCCCAAAAAGAAACTCCATACCATACCCTTTAGCTACCGTTCCTTGTTTCTCCACCACTGTCTCCCTTTAGCCCCTGGCAATCTATTTTCTGCCTGTATAGATTTCTCTGTTCTGGGCATTTCCTATAAATGCAAGCATACAATAGGTGGGCTTTGGTAACTGGCATCCGTCAGCATTTTCATTCTTTGCCCCCTTAAAGTTCCCCATGGTTTCTCCGATAAAGGTGTCTCCAATCTGAGATCAATTCATTGGCTGGGAGTGCAGCTGCCAAATTAGCCCGTGGGCTTGAGATGGATGGAAGACGGGAGCAAGTTCCTCCAAGACCACCAGCCCCGGCCCTCTCTCTTCCGTCTTAGCCTTCCCAGCTGCTCTGAGACTGTAGCGGGGAAAGTGGCCCCTTTGGAGCGTGGCCGGACAGGTGTCATGCCAGCATGAGCTGACCTGCTTTCCACAACCCCCTCTTTCTGAGGCTGGGGTGGGAGAATTATGGTCACGACCAGCAAGGGCTTACCAGGTGCCAGGCACCAGACATCACACGTGTTAAGACCATCTCATTGTTATAGACCTTTTTTTTTCCCCTTTTCTTTTGATGGGATTCACTTAAAAGCCACCTCTTTTACTTCATGAAGATACTCGCTGAGGATATAAATCTGGGTCAGTTTTGTCTTTTTCAGCCATCAACGATGCATGAAGAAACACCCTCACTTTTCACCCTCTGCTAGTCTGGATATTTTACTTGTTTGTTTATTTAGTTTACTATTATGATTTTATTGCGGTGAAATACGCATACATAAAATTTACCATCTTATTTATAAAGTGGACAGGTCAGTGGCGTTAAGTGCATTCGCCGTGTTGTTCAGCCATCGCCACCATCCGTCCCCCTAACTCTTTTCATTTCCCAAAATGAGACTCCGTCCTCATGAAACAGGAACCTCCCTTTCTGTCCTCCCCTCAGCCTGGGCAACCTCCCTTCTACTTTCTGTCTCTATGATTCTGACGACTCTAAGCGGAGCCACACAGCATGTGCCTGTTTGTGGCTTGTTTCACGAAGCACAGTGTCTTCAGGGATCATCCGTGTGGTGTCATGTGTCAGAACGTCCTTCCTTTTTAAAGCTTGAATAACATTCCTAGTGTACAGCTGAGAGGCCAGCCTGATATCATTTTTAAAAGACTTTTACTTAAAATATAGTTAGCCTACAATATTATATTAGTTTCAGGTGCACACGATAGTTATTCAACATTTATATACCTAAAAAAGTGATCACCATGAAAAGTCCAGCAACCATCTGACCGTACCATAATACCACGATATTATTGACTATATTCCCTATGCTGTTACATTACATCCCCATGACTTCTGTATTCTATCTATATCTGGGAATTTGGACCCTTTATTGCCCTTCACCTTTCCCCTCCTTTTAAAATTTTCAGTTACAATTGACATTCAATATTATTTTATATTAACTTCAGGTGTACAGCATATGGTTAGACATTTGTATAATTTAAGAAGTGATCCCCTGACTAGTCTAGTACCCACCTGGCACTATATTTGTATTATATTGTACCGTATTACTGACTATATTCCCTGTGCTGTACTTTACATCCCCATGACTATTTTGTAACTACCAATTTGCACTTCTTTAATCCCCTCACCTTTTCCACCCTGCCCCCCATGCCTCTCCCATCTATCACCCCAATAAATCTAGTACTCATCTGACACCCTACACAGTTATTACAATATTATTGACCATAATCCTTATGCTATACCCTACATCCCCATGACTATGTTGTAATAACCAATTTGTATTTCTTAATCCTTTCCCCCTTTTCATTCACCACCCCAACCTCCCTCCCATCTGGCAACCATCAAAATTTTCTCTGTAAATATGAGTTTGTTTCTGTTTTGTTTGTTAATTTTGTTCCTAGATTCCACATATAAGCAAAATCACATTGCATCTGTCTTTCACTGTCTGACACACTCCACTCAGCACAATACCCTCCAGGTCCATCCATGCCGCCTCAGATGGCAAGAACCCATTCCCTTCCCTGGCAGAGCAATATTCCATTGTATATATGTACCGCCTCCTCTTTATCCATTCTTCCATCGACAGACACCCAGGCTGCCTCCACATCTTGGCCATTATAAACAATGCTACAATGAACATATGGATGCACATGTCCCCTTGAAGTAGTATTTTGGTTTTCTTCAGATAAATACCCAGAAGTGGGATTACTGGGTCCTTCTTTGTCTCTTGTAGCCTTTGTTTTAGTCTATTTTATCTGGTATAAGTATTGCTGTCCAGCTTTTTTATTTTTATTTTCCATTTTCATGAAATAACTTTTTCCATCCCTTTACTTTCAGTCTGTGTGTGTTTTTCAATCAGACGTGAGTCTCATAGGCAGCATATGAAAGGGTTTTGTTTTCTTATCCATTCAGCCCTCTGATGTTTTTGATTGGAGCATTTAATTCACTTACATTGAAAGCAATTGTTGATAGATATGTAGTTATTGCCATTTTATTATTCATATTTTTTAAAATCTTTTCTCCTCCCCCTCCCCCTCTACCCTAAAGAAGTTGCTCTAACATTCCTTGTGATACTGGTTTGGTAGTGATGAATTCCTTTAGCTTTTTCTTGTCTGGGAAGTTCTTTATCTGCCCTTTGATTTTAAATGACAGCCTTGCTGTGTAGAGTAATCTTAGTTGTAGCTCCTTGTTTTCCATCATTTTGAATATTTCCTGCCAATCCCTTCTTGCCTGCAAAGTTTCTGTTGAGAAATCAACTGACAGTCTTATGGGAGCTCCCTTGTAGGTAACTAACTGCTTTTCTTTTTCTGCTTTTAAGATTCTCTCTTTGTCTTTAACTCTTGCCATTTTAATTATGTCTTGGTGTGGGCCTATTTGGGTTCATCTTGTTTGGGACTCTCTGCACTTCCTGGGCTTGTATGTCTATTTTTCCTCTGCCAGGTTAGGAAAGTTTTCAGTCATTATTTATTCAAATAGGCTCTCAATCCCTTGCTTTCTTTTTTTTCCTTTGGGCACTCCTATGATGTGAATGCTATTATGCTTGATATTGTCCCAGAAGTCTCTTAAACTGTCTTCATTTTTTTGGATACTTTTTCCTTTTTGCTGTTCTGATTGGGTGTTTTCTGCTCCTTGTCTTCCAAATTGCTGATTCAATCCTCTGCTTCATGTAGTCTGGGTGATTCTTCTAGTGCATTCTTCGTTTCAGTTATTGTATTCTTCACTTCTGATTGGTTCTTTTTTATGGTTTCTGTGTCCTTTTTTATGCTTGCTATCTCTTTGTTGAAGTTCTCACTACGTTCCTTCAGCATCCTTATAACCATTGTTTTGAACTCTGTATCTGGTAGGTTGCTTGCCTCCATTTTGTTTAGTTCTGTTTCTGGAGTTTTCTCCTGTTCTTTCATTTGAGATGCATTTTTTTTGTTTCCTCATTTTGGCTGCCTCTCTGTGTTTGTTTCTATGTATGAGGTAGATCTGTTAAGTCTTCCCGTCTTGTGTGGCCTATGTAGTAGGGTCCTGTGGGCCCCAGTGGCACAGTCTCCCTGGTCACCTGAGCCGGGTGCTCCAGGACTGTCCCTTGGGTGGGTTGTGTGTGCCTTCTTGTTATAGTTGAGTCTTGATTGCCGTTGGCACATCAGTGGGTGGGACTGACACTCAGCTGACTGTCTGTGGGGTTTGACCACATCCACAGCTTATGGGCTGCTGTGCGAAGGCTTACTCCACAGAGCAGGATTTGCCCCAGAGAGCTCTAGTGTCTGTTGAGACCACCCTTTGTGTGTGCTGCTTATGGGGCTAATTGTGTGGTGCTCTGCTGTGGTCTGAAGCCAACCCTCAAGTATATTGGTTCTGGGGCCTCTTGGGAGGGGCTCCAGGGCAGGCCCAGATCAGCAACTGCCTATGACCAGCTGGGTAGTACCCGGTAGGAGCTACAAAGCAACCCACGGTTGGTCACAGCCTGTGCTGTACCTGGAGGCATGTGGGAGAGGCCACACCGTGAACCAAGGACAGCTGCTGCCGGTACCGGGGTAGCTCCGCAAAAAGCCAGGACACACCGAGGTCTGCTGCCACCTGCTGGCTCCCGTAAGGTTCAGCCACTGATAAAGGCTCCCGCAGTACCCAAGTCAGGTGAGGCAGGGGCCAGTGAGTCAGCAGGGTGGAGCAACAGAGCTCAACAGGCCAATCAGATCCAGATTTGGCCTGTGGGGGCGGGCTCAACACAGGAAATGGCACCTGCCTGCCGGCTGCTGGGAAGGACAGCCACAAATAGAAAAAATGGGGACTGTCCCTCCAGTCCTCGCTCTGAAGTTACACAACTCAGCCTCTCCCCATATGTCTCTGATGCCCCCAGAGTCTCTGTCCCTCTGCTGGAGCCCAGGGTGAGTGCCTGCGTGGGCCCTTTAAAAGCATGTCTGGGTTTCCTGCCTTCCATCCCACCTGGATGGTTGGGATCCCCACCCTTTTTTCACAGCCAGAAGTTGTGGGGACTCCTTTTCCCGGCACCAGTATTTGGGCTGGGGAGTGTGGGGGGCTGGGGTCCCTCTCTCCTTCATGGGGAACCTCTGTGGCTGAGGTATCTCTCCTGATTTTCAATTGCCACACATGGGTATAGGACCAGCCCATTTCGCATCTTTGCCAAATCCTACCAGTCTTGACGCGGCTTCTTTTTTGTATCCTTAATTATAAAATTTCTGTTCAGCTGGACTTCAGATGGTTCTCCAGGTTGATTGTTCTATAATTTAGTTGTAATTTTTATGTGTTCATGGAGTGAGACAAGCACAGTGTTATCTACTCTGCTATCTTGCATCTCTGACATCTTTTTTTTTTTAGTTTTAAAGATTTTATTTTTTTTAGAGGAGTTTTAAATTCACAGCAAAATTAAGAGGTAGGTACAGAGATGTCCCATCTACTCCCTAACCCCACACAGGCACATCCTCCCCCGTCATCAACATCCCCACCAGAGTGGGACATTTACTACAGTGGATGAGCCCACACTGACACATTACTGTCACCCAAAGTCCATGGATTACATCAGGGTTTGTGCTTGGTGGTGTTCATTCTATGGGTTTGGACAATTGTGTAATGACATGTATCCACCATGACAAGATCATACAGAGTATTTTCACTGTCCCATGTGCTGTGTCTATTCGTCCCGACCTCCCCCACAACCCATGGCAACCACTGTTCTTTTACTGTCTCCATAGTTTTGCCTTTTCCAGAATGTCATAGAGTTAGAATCACACAGTATGTAGCCTTTTCAGTTTGGCTCCTTTCACTTAGATATATGCGTTTAAGGTTCCTCCATGTCTTTTCATGGCTTGATAGCTCGTTTTGTTTTACTGCTGAATAACAACAGTTCATTGTGTGGATACCCCACAGTTGATTTAGCCATTCACCTACTGAAGGACATCTTGGTTGCTTCCAAGTTTTGGCAATTATGAATGAAGCTTCTATAAACATCCATGTGCAGGTTTCTGTGTGGACAGAAGTGTTCAGTTCCTTTGGGTAAATACCAAGGAGCGTGATCGCTGGATCCCATGGTAAGAGTATGTTCAGCTTTGTAAGAAACCACCAAACTATCTTCCAAAGTGTCTGTACCATTTTTTGTTCCCACTAGTAACGAACGAGCGTTCCTATTGCTTCACATCCTCACTGGCATTTGCTGTTGTCAGTGTTCCAGATTTTGGCTGTTCTAGTAGGTGTGTAGTAGTATCTCTTTGTTATTTTAATTTGCATTTCCCCGATGACATATGATATGGAACCTAACATCATTTTCCCATTGTCTGGTGGGTTAGTTGAAAAAGTCGCTTGGAGCAGAGAAACAGAAAATGTTGTATCTTAGAATATTTATCTTATCTTTTATTTTGTATATTAATTTGTATTCTGTGTATTACTTTTCCAATATTAACATTGGGTTCATTAATCAATTAATATTGGGTCAATTGATTAACCTAATTAATATATATTGGCTTAATTACTTCATAATGGGTTAATTAATGTCTTATATCATCTTTCCTGTACAAATAAAAAAATTGTCTCTTTTGGTTTAAGTGTAATGAGAATTTAGACACCTGCACAGCAGAGTACAGGACCCTTCTGGATTTTTATAATCCCCTGCATCTTTTTTACTTGTCTACCCCTACAACTAATTCTTCATCAATGTCTATTTGGGAACTTGATTTTCTCAGGACTTTCCAAAATGCTTTTCTTAGTTTTCATAGAAACAACTTTCTTTTCCCCTCACATATTATCCTACTACATAGTATTTAGCTAAAAGATATCATTTCAGAAACAGGTGCAACTGGCACAGACAGGGTTGGAAGCAAGCAGCTAATTCTGGCCAGCATACTGCTCAGTTGGTGGCAGTAGGTGGCTTAATGGTCTCTGGTATTGGGTGTGCCATGGCTCAATTTAATTACAAGACAACATCAGACAAATCCAAATTGAGCACAACTGTACAAACTATTGGGCCAGCACTTGTCACAATGTCCAGATCACACAAGCCAGAGAAGGACTGAGTAGCTAGTATTACATATTGGAAGACACTGAGGAAATGCGACAACTAAATGCGTGACTGATCCTGAATTGTGTCCTTTTATTAAAAAGGACTTTACTGTACTCCTGAAACTAATATAAAATAATATTGAATGTCAACTGTAACTGAAAAAAATAAAATTAAAAAAAAGGACTTTGTTGGGACAATTGGTGAAATGTAAACGGGAGGACCTGTGGATTAAATGGTCATAATATATCAGTGTTTTCTTCCTGATTTTAGGGCGTCCGCTGTGTGATCAGGACTCCCTGCCCTCTTCCTGGGCGTCCATCCTTCTTGTACCAAATTATTAGTCTACTGTCTTTCTTCAGGCCATGCGCTCACAAGGGGCTGCCCTTGCGTGCAGCCCCCAGTACAATGCCTGCACACACATGAACCCCCAAACCCCCAAATATTTCCAGCATGAATGAATGGAACATTCTTGTAAGTATGGAGAGCTCACCTTGCTTTAGTGCTGATTGTACCTTATAAGCTCCCGTTTATAAAAGTCTTCCCTGTGGCTCCCCCTTACTGTTCTTGATGTGTTTTTTTTGGGGGGGATGTTGACTGCACCCCCCTCCCCAAGAATTCTTCCAACTGAAAATGAGGCATCCACAGGGAGAAACTTCCAGGTGAGAACAAACGAGCAGTTAATGGCTGGAGTTGCCCCTGCTGTTGCCACGTCACCTCAGGGCCCTGCAGAAAAATTGTTCAACGTTTTCCTTCAGGGGGCTGGATTGAATTACGCAGGGAGTGGGGTGTTGTGTTGGCCCTTACAGCTTTCAACAGGGAGGGAATTAAGAGGCTCTCCGGGAACCGTGAATGGAGGGCAAATGACAGTTTCCAGTGTGATGGGAAGGGTTGGAGGCAACCTTAGAAATCGTGGACAGAGCCTCGTGACAAGGAAGCTCAATATTGCCTGTGGCTCCTGGAGGAGTAGCTGGAAGCACCAATAATAGTAACACTAGCAATAATAGTAATAATAACAATAATAGCAATAATAACAATAATAGCGCTTATGCAAGGATGATCTCATCAATCCCTTTGCATGCATTATCCCACCGGATTGTCATAATAATAACTCTCAGAGTATGTGTGTGCGCGTGTGCCTCGTCTGTCCCATGCAGATACTGTTTCCATCTTAGAGAGGAAGAAACAGAACCAGGAGGTGACACAATCTCAGGGCCCTGCAGGATTTGCCTCCTGACTTCAAGACCAACTTATTGTTCATTTGCTTGCTTTTCCTATGGTACAAACTCCCAGAGGGTGATGGGATGTACACTTTAGAAATGACAAAAGGTAGTGCCGTGCAGTGATTTAAAGTTGGGGATGGCCAACTATGGCCTGTGGGCCAAATCTGGCCCACCACCTGTTTTTGTAAATAAAGTTTTATTGGAACACAGATACCTACATTTGTTTCCATATTGTCTACAGCTGCTTAAATCTACAAGAGGGGAGTTGAATAGTTGTAGCAGAGACCGTATAGGCCACAAAGCCTAAAATGTTTGCTATTGGGCTCTTTACAGAAGTGCCCTGTGGCCAGACTGTCTGGAGTTGGAAACCCACCCCTGCCATTCAGCTGTTGTGTGACCTTTGGCAAGTTCCTTCGTGCTCTCTGCCTCAGTTTTCTCATCTGTGAAATGGGAATGGTCACGGTGGTTACCACACGGGTTATGGGAGGGAGCAGTGAGTGAGCTCTTGGCATGCAATACGTGTGAGATGTTATTGCTCCTCTGGGCCGCTGGCCCCCTGGGATTGGAAATGAAAATGTTCTGAGCTGCTTTCCTGGCTGGGGTGCTGGCAGGCTTGTACACCAGTAAGAGACACGGTCACAAATATGGTAGTTGAGATCTGGCCCTGTTGGGGCTGGGGGATTAGCTATGGGTTATTGGGGGGTTGTTCCCTGTAGCGGGAACCTGGTCATTTCCATAGGCCCAAGTCAGGCTGCTGTGTGAATGGGGGTTCTGGCCCCCAAAGTTAAAGAAGGATATGAAATAGGCTGAATCTTCCTCATCCCTAAAACACGAGCAAGGCGAAGTTGCACAGCCTCTTGGTGGGATTTTCATAGAGGTGGCTAGAAACCATGTGCAAAGTGATTTTTGGTAACCGGTGGCAGAGAGCCAAGTGTTAGACTGAAGTGGGCCACCTGATATATCACTTTGGCTCAGTCTGGTGGTTAAAACACCAGATCTGAAGACCATATCTGAACGCCACTCTGTCCTAGCTATGCGATTTCAGGCAATTGGCTCTATCTCTCCTCAGTTTTTCTAGCTGTAAAACGGGACTAACAATAATACCTTTAACTCATCTGTGTATGCTTCACCTGTTTTATTATTTACTTGACATTTTTTTCTAAATCAACTTTTAAACAGAGTTTTTCCCTAAGGCACTAATGTTGGTGCCATCATAGGTGGAAAGTTTTTTCTTAGTACACATTGTAACTGTATTTTAAAAAATGTTTGTCTCACCAGAAATTAAGCTTAACAAGTATAGGGATCTTTGTGTATGTTGTTTGCTGCTATAGCCCCAGCCTAGTGCCTGGCCCATAATAGATGCTTAATAAATGTTTGTTGAATGAGTGAATGAATGAATGAATGAATGAATGAATGAACAGAGGACCTGAAATCATCCTTCACGCTTTGGCAAACACTGAGATAATTCACAGAACATGGTGTGCTTTGCTCCTGGCCCATGGGAAGCACTTGATAAAAGCTTGCAATGATTTTTAGCTTGAGCAGAGGAACGTGGTGTCTTCAGGTTGGAAGACTGCCCCCTCCAGCCCTCAACAGCAGCCATCCTCCCACCCTTTTGGTTCCAGGTGGGGGGACCCCAACCCAGTGAGCTGGAAGCACCTTTTGGCTACTTCTTTTTTTCTTTTTTAAGATTTTTTTATTGGGGAATTGGGGGGATGGGAACAGTGCTGGGGAATTGGGG
>NW_017731479.1:3879728-3897351 GCF_001890085.2 Hipposideros armiger
TTTTGTTCTTCAGTCTAGTTGCAGAGGACGTTGCTTCACTGGCCCAAGTTGGCACCATCATTGCGCTCTTCCCAGGCGAGGCAGATCAGTCACCAGCTTCTGGACGGCCGCTCACTGTGGCTGCTGGCTGCATATGGTAGCCCATGGCAACCCACTGCCACAGGGGCTGCAGCCTACGCAGTCCCCGGCGACTCATGGCAGCCCAGCTCCAGGTAGAGCTGTTGTTCAGCATCTTAGCTGTGGAGGGCAGTGTCACTGGCCCTCATGTGGGATCCGAATCGGCGTCCCTCTGGCGTCCCAAGCCAGTTCCTAAGCACCGCGCCACTCGGCCGGCCCTGGCTACTTCTGAGTGCTTGGTCCAGATGGCTGGACTGAGCTGAACCTTGACAGTTGGAGAGAAGCTGTGGAGTCTAGAGAGAGATGTTCACAGCACATAGGGGCTCCAGGTATGCAAGGACCAGATCAGTCCTTAGCCATTATTTATGATCGCTGCAGGCATTTTTGTGAAGGAGATGGCAGGCGTTTGGGCACAGAGCTCCTTCCAGATGTCCGCCATAAACGCTCTGCACTTGCTGAGCTCCCAGGAACATAAAACCCGCTGTCAATGGACTTGCCCAGAGCCTGTATTTGCTGCGTTTTTGTTCTTGTTTAGTTATTACATTGTCTCCTGTGATTACAGAGCCGACAGCTGGTAAGGATTTGCATATGGCATGAAATTAAGTTAGTTCATTTTAATATCTAAACTGAGCAGGGTGCGAATTTGGTGAAAACTGTCTCCCTCTTCTTCGTTTGCTCATCTACTTTCAGCGCTGGCCTCTACTGTCTGAAAGTCTGACTTCTCCCCCACTTCACCCAGACAAGTACAGGGGGTTGGCTCTCCCCTTCAGAATCCCAGAAGGGATTTTGTACTTGGGGCTTAGAATATTCTCTTTTAGGCTTCAGGAGGAATTAAGACTTGAGGGCTGCTGTGAAGAGAATAGTGTTCTAGCCCCCAGCTTCATGTGTTTTTTGCTGTGTTGCTTTGGGCCAGTCGCTTTCCCTCTCTGGGCCTCAGTTTCCTCATCTGTCAGACGAGGGATTGGTAGTAGATGAGTGGTCATCTATAGGGCCTTTGACATCTGGAATGGGACAATTTTTCCTTGTGTGGGATTCGGTGATACTGTACAGTGTTTAGCATCCGTGGTCCTTGTGCATCATATGCCAGCATCCCCTCACTCACTGCCATCCCAAAAGCACCCCCACACCCTTCCTAATGCTTCTGTAGCAATTGCCATCCATGATAATAATAATAAAGCCTCCAGTTCCCTGCCTCTGACCTGGTCACCTCTAACATGGGACTTGTACTATCCCCAGAGCTCCTTGGGAGGTTGAGTGATGGCTACTCTCTGTGTGACTTTGCCTCCTGGTTTGTCATGGGTACATTCCCTAATAAATCACTTTTACACAAATTCTTAGGGCCTGCTTCTAGATAACCCAACCCAGGGAAGCCCCAGGGGACCATTTTTGACCTCTGAACTAGATATTCTCACTGATTTATTCATTCATTTGACAACTCTCTGGTGCCAGGTCCAGGGCTGGGTATGTAGCTGTGAACATGGTATGGATCTCCCCTAGCAAGGGTGACAGACACTAATTAGTAAACTCAGAGGATGTCCTATGATGACAACAAGCCAGGGTGCCATGGGAGAGATGAAACGTGCCGGCAGGCTTTCTGTTGGATGGCTGGGGGAGGGGAGGGCTTCTTTGAAAAGGGGACATGTATGCTGGTGCCTAAAAGAAGAAAAGCAGTGAGCCAGGCAGAGTCAGGGAAAGGAGCTTGTTAGGTGAAGAAACGGCATGTGCAAAGGCCCTGAGGAGGAGAAGGGAATGGCATGTTGGAGGACTGAATGAAGGCTGGAAGGACTGGAGGGGAGAGAAGCAGGGGACAGAACTTGAGGGAGCTTCTAGACCAGGGGTCGGCAAACTGTGGCTCGCGAGCCACATGCGGCTCTTCGGGTATGTTCCATCTCAAAAGTTTGCCGACCCCTGGAAGAGCCAATCTTGTCCCTCACAACAATTTAAAAATTATTCGAGAGCCATAAATATATTTTTACATAATCACGATTATGTGAATAATATCCCTTAAAACTTTTATAAATCAAACTATGATAGTTTTATTTTCATTTTCAATTTTACTTCAGAGCCTCATGTACGTACCCAAAGAGCCGCATGTGGCTCGGGAGCCGCAGTTTGCTGACCCCTGGCGGCTCTTCCATTTCAAAAGTTTGCCGACCCCTGTTCTAGGCAATGGTGAGGAATTTGGATTTTATTCTTAGGGTGATGGAAGCCACTGGAGCATTTTAAGCAGGAGTGACACGATTCCTTTTCATTTTATAAAGAGGAGTCTGAGTCCTGAAACCTGGTTCACCCCCTTTTGATTGCCCACCTCACCACGCTTCCTGCTTAACTCAGAGCCCTTTTGGTGGCAGACGACAAAATCTCAGCCAAACCAGCTAAAGCTCCAACGTGTTTCACTGGCTCGTGTGTCTGGGAAAGATAGGAGTGTGGGATCGACAGGTACAACTGAAGCCAGGGGTCACACAGTGCCTTTGGGGCTCTCTCCTTGTCTTGGCTCTGCTGCTTTTTATGTGTTGATGTTATTCTTTTGGGTTTCTTTTGATTGGCAGGAACCTGTGGCTGGCAAATCCAAATTTTCATCCTCCCAGCATTGTGACCCCAGGGACAATATGTATTCTTTTCCAGGACTCTCGTGGAACATTCCCAGGGACAAATTCTGATTGGTTCTGCTTGAGGTGCTTGCATATCCCTGAACCAGGCTGGCCCCATGTGTTGCCAGGAAAACTGTGATTGACAGCTCTACTAGAGGCTTATAGAACAGAGGGCAGTTCCCAAGGACAGAGTGTCTTGGGAAGGCAAGGTCACAGTGTCCACTGCAGTCCCCGCCAGGGTTACTAGCAAGCACGAGGCCTCATGAAGGCTGAGAGGGCTTTGTGCTTGTCGTAGGGAGAGCAGGAGGGGAAAATCTAAGACTACATCTCATTTTGCAGCAGTCCAAGGAAATGAGAGAAAATTGGGTGGAAGAGGTATCAGACAAAGAAATCCGCTCAGGAGAAGAAAAGAAATGACATAGCTGCAGAGCTGTGATTCTAGTCACTCAATCTGGCGTGACACTCGGACCTCATTATGGGAGAGAGATCTTGCCCCTTGGTGGAAAGGAGAGGCCACTAGCAGGACCAAGCACAGCTGAGTGGACCCACAGCCCCTCCATGACAGTGGCCTTGTCCATGGGAGGTGACATCTTCATGACAAGCCATCAGAGAGAAGTAAGGCCAACCTTGAACTACACAGCCAGCCCCTGCCTCAAAGCAAATCAGCGTGGAGGGCCAGGTCGTCCTGGCCCATGACGGGGCCATCACTCTTATTGTAGCCATGGCCATGCTGTGCAGGCTTCAGCCAACCCTGCTGGGGGATTCTCTGATGCGCCCTCTGAACCCTGATTGCAATCTGAGTGTGCCACCTAAAGTGCCAGGAAGTCGATGTCTCTGGTCCTTGGCCAGAGGAAGCTGATGCAGTGGTGTGTCCTTCCCTCTTCCCCTAGATGGACGGTTCTGAGCTGCGTTTCACAGCGCTGCTCTAAAAATCCTGTGGAGCAAGCTGCTCATAACAGGTGGTGGTGGCCGACTGAGAATGCATCCCTGTGTTGGCTCTTCCTTCTTCCCCGTTCACTCCCTGGCCTTTTAGTCCTGCTCCCTGAGTGCTCGGTCCTAAACTACCCACACGAAAGACACTGCTTTTGGTGAAATCGTTTCCAATTTTCACTATTGTATTAGGATGCTGCTCCAGAGAAACAAAACCAGAACCAGTAGGAGAACTATCTATCTATCTATCTATCTATCTATCTATCTATCTATCTATCATCTATCTATCTATCTATCTATCTATCATCTATCATGAAGAATTGGCTCACACAATATGGAGGCTGAGAAGTCCCCACAATCTGCCACCTGCAAGCTGGAGACCCAGGAGAGCAGGTGATACAATTCAGCCTGAGTCCATGCCTGAGTGAGGACCAGTGGAGCTGATGGTGTAAATCCAGTTCCAGGCAGGAGAAAATGAGATGAGACGTTCCAGCTCAGTCAGAGGCAGGAAAAAAGGGGCCACTTCCCCTTCCCGCTGCCTTTGGTTCTATCCAGGCCCTCGAGAGATTTGGAAGGTGTCCACCCACATTAGGGAGGGCCATCTGCTTTACTGAGTCCCGCATCCAAATCTAACCTCATCAGGAAATACTCTCAAAGACACATCCAAACGTCATGTCTAATCGGGACTCCCATGGCCAGTCAACTGGACACCTAAAATTAACCATCAGAACTCTAACGAACAGCACTGTGTGAACATCCATGTACCTAAAACATTTTAGGCTGGACAAATAGTAATGGGGAACACGTTCCCTGCAGGGTAATGGCTGGGATGAAAGGTCTGCCATTTACCACACCAGCCTGGTCACTGTTGCCAAATCAACCTCCAAAGCTACTGTAGCGATTTGCATTCCAGAGCTTCCTTGATGTTGAATAGTATTAACCTTTAAGATTTTTGACAAGTGAGAGGGGAAAACAGCACTTTACAGTTTTAATTGATGGGTCTCTTGTTATTAGGTGAGAAGCCATTTGTATACTTCTAAAACGGCCTGTTTATATCCCTTCCTCAGTAATTTTTGCTGGGTTTCTGCAATTTTTCTTATGGATCGGGAAAACTCTCTTTTAAAAAAATCCCGTTGTCTGTCATGCATGTTGCAGATATTTTTCTCAATTTGTTATTTTGTGCTAGTTTTCATTTATTTATTTTTTTGCTCTATAGGGGTTTAAATTTTAAATGATTATAAAATATTTTGAGGGCCGGCCGACTGGCTCAGTTGGTTAAGAGCTCGCTCAAGAGTTTGAGCTCCGAGCAACAGCGGTTCGAGTCCAGCCTGAGCTGAGCAGCCGCTGAGCTGCCAACAGGTAGCAGGATGGCTCAGCTAAAAAATAAATAAATAAATAAATTAAAAAATATATATTTTGAGGGGCTTTCTTATAGAATGTTTATAGCATCACATTTTTTTTAAAAGATTTTATTGGGGAATTGGGGGAGGGGAGCAGACAAGTTGCTGTCCTTTTGTTCTTCAGTCTAGTTGTGGAGGACGTTACTTCACTGGCCCATGTTGGTATAGTGATCATTGTACTCTTCCCGGATGAAGTAGTTGGTTGCCAGCCATTGGACAGCCACTCACCGGCTGCTGGCTGCTCACGCTGGCTGCCAGCCACACACGGTAGCTTATGGCAACCCACTGCAGCAGGGGCTGCAGCCTACACTGTCGCCGGTGACTCATGGCAGCCCAGCTCCAGGTTGAGCTGTTGTTCACCATCTTAGCTGTAGAGGGCAGTGTCACTGGTCCATGTGGGATCCGAACTGGCAGCCCTGCTGCTCAGAGCTGGCACTCCCAACTTTTAACCAACAAGCCACTTGGCCGGCCCTGGATATTATTTTTTTCAACCCTCACCACAGCTCAATAATTTTGTTGCCATTAGGGTGGAAGACCTGGGCCTTTGTCCCAATTTATTGGAGGAGAGAGACAAGTTCTGCGAGGTCAAGAGATTTGCCTCGGGCTATTTGATGAATTGAGAACTTGAATTGGGTGTTGGAGCCTCAGCTTGTGTCTGGATCTGAGGACCGTGTATCTGGGGCCCATGCAATGCATTTTGATTCTTTAAATCCTCCCTAGATGACTTAATAACCAAACTGCTATTCCAGAAGAGAGAGAAGAGACCCAGCAGTTATCCTGAGGACCCCTGAAATGCCAAGCCCCCTTCTCAGCACGGTTCCTTCTCTTGTCCCCCACTCTCTTTCTTGGTCTATTCCTGTCTTAAATCTTTCTAACTGTGGGTGTCTGTGATGTTTCAGCTCTTGCCCTCCCAACAACCTTCTATGCACCCAAAGTTGTAGGTCCCAGGACGTTCGTTGCAGTGTTGTTTATCAATGTGAGAAACTTGAAATATTCTTCGTGTTCAACAGTAACAGTCCTGTGAAATAAGGGATGGTGGAACCACAGGCTGGAATCGCAAAGAGTCATCAAAATGCTGTATGAGTGAGGAAGTACACTCTCTGACATTGCTCTTAGTGATGTTTTTTTCTGATCTATGTCCTTGGGCAAGGGAAACAAAAGAAACAAATAAACAAATGGGACTACATCAAACTAAAACGTTTTTGCGCAGCAAAGGAAACCACCAAAAAAATGAAAAGACAACCTACTGAATGGGAGAAGATATTTGCCAGTGATACATCTGAGAAGGGGTTAATATCCAAACTATATAAAGAACTCATACAACTTAACACCAAAAAAACAAACAATCCAATTTAAAAAATGGGCACAGGACCTGAATAGATATTTCTCCAAAGAGGACATACAGATGGCCAATATACATATGAAAAGATGCTCAGCCTCACTAATCATCAGAGAAATGCAAATTGAAACCACAGTGAGATACCACCTCACACCTGTCAGAATGGCTATCATCAATAAATCATCAAACAACAAGTGTCGATGAGGATGTGGAGAAAAGGGAACCCTCATGCACTGTTGGTGGGACTGCAAATTGGTGCAGCCACTGTGGAAAATGAATTAGAGTTTCCTCAAAAAATTAAACATAGTACTACCTTATGACCCAGTAATTCCACTCCTGGGTATTTATCTGAAGAAATCCAAAACACTAATTTGAAAAGATATCTGCATCCCCATGTTCACTGCAGTGCTGTTTACAATAGTCAAGATATGGAAACAACCCAAGTGCCCATCAATAGATGATTGGATAAAGAAGAGGTGGTACATACATACAATGGAATATTACTCAGCCATAAAAGAGAATGAAATCTTACCATTTGTGACAATATGGGACTTAGAGGGTATTATGCTAAGGGGAATAATTCAGACAAAGACAAATACCATGTGATTTCACTTATATGCTTATATGTGGAATATAAAGAACAAAATAAATGAACAAAAATATCAGAAACAGATTCATAGATACAGAGAACAACCTGGTGGTTGCCAGAGTGGTGGGGGGTTGGGTAAAACATGTGAAGGGATTAAGAAGTACAAATTGGTAGTTACAGAATAGTCACGGGATGTAAAGTGCAGCATGGAGAATACAGTCAGTAATGTTGCAACAACTATGTATAGTGCCAGGTGGGTACTAGACTTATCAGGGGGATCACTGCATAATTTATATAAATGTCTAACCACTATGCTATACACCTGAAACTAATATAAAATAACATTGACTGTCAACTGTAACTGAAAACAATAAATAATTTTAAAAGTATCATTTTGCAAAAAAGCCATGCTGTGTAAATATACTCACAGGATGCATTCCCTGTGTATTGAGAAGCACAAGGCTCACGCCCATGAATATCCGTGGGACGCTGCCTGTGGGTGAGGGAAGCGTCCTGAGCTGGTGCTGCCGCATGTGGGGACCCTGTGCCTCCCCACCAGGGGCAGCCGCGACCCACCTCTATCTAGCTGATGTTACACTGTGCCAATGTGAGCCGCGTGTTGCCCAAACGGCCTACTTTTCAAGAAGCCAGAAATCTGCCTTTTAATGTGACGTCTCCAGAATTTGAAATCTTTGGCAACGGAATAGATCTGAAAAAACATTACTTGGACTAAACAAAACACATCTGCAGGCTGGATCCTGCCAGAAGCTGCTGTAGTTATAACGGCTCTGATGAGGGTGGTGGTGATGGTGGTGGTGATAGCAAATATTGCTACAGAACTCTGTGAATGTCAGGGTCTGTTCTGAGTGCTTTATCTGCATTAACTTGTCTAATTCTCTAAGGTAGACATTATTATCACCACTACTTTTCAGATGAGGACACAGAGGCACAGGGAGGTGAAGTGATTTGCCTCAGGTCACACAGCTAGTGAGTGTGGCGTCAACACCTACGTCCCGGCAGTCTGGCTTTAGAACCCACACTCCTGACACCTCTTCTGTGCGCCACTTACTCTGTATAAAGAATGGCCCTTTTTTTTTTAAGATTTTATTGGGGAATTGGGGAAGGGGAACAGTGTTGGGGAGTTGAGGAAGGGGAATAGCCAAGTTGTTGTCTTTCAATCTTAGTTGTGGAGGGTGCAGCTAGCTCAGCTCCAAGTCCAGTCACCATCCGGCTGCCCGTTGGCAGTTGCAGTCACTCAGCTCAAGGTGCCGTGTTCAATCTTAGTAGCAGGTGGGCATAGCCCACCATCCCATGCAGGAGTCAAACCGGCAACCTTGTTAGGAGCACGTACTCTCACCAGCTGAGCCATCCTGCCACCTGTTGGCAGCTCAGCAGCAACTCAGCTCGGGCGCAGCTCACTGGCCCATGTGGGAATCAAAACGGCGACACTGTTGCTCAGAGCTTGCGCTCCTAACCAACTGAGCCACTCAGCCGGCCCAGCCCTATTTTTGTTTAAACACATGCACGCAGCCTGGCTGGAGACACCCCAATATGTTGGCTGCTTATTTTATCTTTGGGTGAGCTTTTAAAAAAAATCTGCCTTCTGCTGTTTTTGGACAGTGAACACACACACACACACACACACACACACACACACACACACACACAATAACAGTCAAAAAAGGCCAAAGGGCTTCATTCTCTTCTCCTCATCCCTGTTGCCATTCCCACTCTCACCCCCAGCTGTCCCCAAAGCTCCATGGCTTGGGATGTCCACAGAGATGCGATTTCCCATTCAGGCTCTAGGCATTGCCTGGCTCCCACCGTGCCAGGGCCCAGGGCAGAAAATCAGGCTTGTTAGAGGGCATGTGTCTTCAAGGGGATTTGGCCTTTGGGTTGGGCTCCCCGGAAGAAGACCCTGAGACAAAGATTTATGTTTCCCAGGGAGATAAGTAAGGGAGTGGGGGAGGCAGGGTAGGGAGAAGGAGGAAGCCAAACTAGGCCCGATTTCAGCCGAAGTCCTGGGGAGAGCAGCCTCCGCCTGATTCTGTGGGGGTGCCCTGCAATGTGCCACATCCCAGAGTCTAGGAAAGGGAGCTGGGCTTTCATACACAAGCACATGACAGTCATCAGTGAGGGGCTGCCTGGGAGAAGTGTGCAGGCACCTCTGGCCCCCTGCCTGGCAGCAGAGAGCCTTCAGCAGTCAAGGGCGGTGCTCCAAGGAAGAGCACAGGGACTGGCTGGTGGAGGTGACGGCACACAGAGGCTTGGGTGGAGCTGAGTGGATCTGGGAAGAGCATTGTGCAAGACAGACCTGGTTTAAGGTGGGAGATGCTGGGGTGTCCTGGAAAGACTGCTCTCAATATTCAGGATTGACTTGGTATTCTCCCTGTGTGACCTTGGACAAGTGTCTCAGCCTCTCTGAGCCCCAGTCTTCTCATTTGAGAAATGGAGGCAAAGATTTGTCCCTCTGCCCCAGGGCTTATAAATTGTAAAATAATACACAAATGTAAGGTGTTTACCTTTCTCTGGGTTGGGGGTTTATTTATGTCATGTCTTTGTTCTACATTTGAAATTGAATGGGATTGTGTATTGTATTAGTCAGCTTGAGGTGCTATAACAAAATATTGCAGACAGGGGGCGTTAAAGAGCAGAGAGTTATTGACTCACAGTTCTGGAGACTGGAAGTTGAAGATTAAGGTGCCGACAGGTTGGTTTCTGTTGAAGCCTCTCTTCTTGGTTTGCAGATGGCAGCTTTTAACTGTGCCCTTAACACGGTCTCTCCTCTGTGGACACATCAGAAGAGAGGGAGAGGGAGAGGGAGACAGGGAGGAGGAGGGAGATCTTTTTCTTCTTATAAAGACATGAGTCCTATCTGATTAGGGCCTCACTCTTATGACCTCATTAAACCTTAATTACCTCCTTAAAGTTCTCATCTCCAAATACAGTCACTTTGGGGGTAATGGCTTCAACATACGCATTTGAGGAGGACACAGTTCAGTCCATAAAATGTATATAAAATGCTTGCATAATGTACAGCAGATGCTCTATAAATGTGAATTTCTCCCTCCCTCCCTTCTCTCCTTCCTTTCTTCTAACCAGTATTACATTCCAGGCCCTGTTCTGGGCTGGGAAACAGAGGAGTAAACAAGACAGACACAGTTCCAGCCTTCATTTCTTCTGAAAATAGCTGACCTCTCACATATGGTGAAGCAAAACCATTAAGTTCAAGATCAAGCTTGAGATAGAGTCCCAAAATGCAGTGTTTGCAATCAGAGCGGGTCCGCTCAGGCCTGTCGTCAGGTAGGGCCCAGAACGTGGTTAAATTGTTTTAAAAATAGTGCCTAACTTGAAACTAGGATTTCACTTCAAAAATGCCTATTTCCAGATTCTCTTGAAATAATTAGCTGGCGGCCTTGGGGCTACATCCTTGTGTGGCCTTTGTTGGCTTAAGCGCCGCAGCTGTCACATCTCCCCTGGGGAGACAGGGGGAGTGGTTTCTGGTTCACTCCATCCCTGCCTGGTCTGGGTTAGTAATTACTCTCTGCCTGTCTCCTGTAGGTATCAAGATTTGCAGCTGCTGGTTTGAATAACTGTGACTCTCACGAAAGAGCCTGATGTTAGGCCCTGACTTTTCCCATATGGAGAATGGGGTCAGTAGAATCTTATTTTCTATTCTTTTTCCATGGGCTTTAGCTCATTGAATGTGGGGTAGGGGGTAGGGGAGTTGAGCATCATTACTGTGATAGGCTTCTTGCATTGATGGCCCCAGTTAGTGTCCTTCTTGCATTCATGCCCTTTGTCCTATACCTCCTAGCCCCTCTTCATCTGGGCCTGACCACGTGACTTTCTTTGGCCAATGGGATGTTAGTGAACATTGTAGGGCGAGGCTGGAAAAAGTGCTTGCATATTTCCACATGCATTCTTGGACTTCAGCAGTCACCACGAGAATGTACTCACCCAAAAACATGTTCAGACCAGAACATGAAAGACACATGCGTGTGAAAGACATGTGGGAAAGGGCCCAGTTTTCCCAACTACATCCATCAGCCAACAGCCAATATCCAGCTGATTACCAGACATGTGGGTGAGCTCAGCTGATGCCAGAATCACTGCAGGCCAACCTGCAGACTTGTGAGCAGTAAGAAAACTAGTCAAGTCATTGGGTTTGGGGGTCATTTGTTACACAGCATTATTGTAGCAGTAGATAACCAATACATTTACATATTGTAGCCACTCTCTACCTCCTTCCTTTTCAAGTCTTCCTCCCTTCCTCTTCAACTGTTATTTATTGAGCATCTGTTATGTGCCAGGGATACAGTGGTGAACAAAACTAGACATGGTCCTGGCCTTTAGGCTGTTTACAATATTGCTGTATTTCTATCACACACTTTGAAAGACTGAATTTCAATATGAAAGTGACATTTCATGGTTAGAACAAGTCTGCTCTAGGCTGATCTGCGATGGGTTTCTTTCCCCCAAGAGTGTTTTGCTACAACTTCCCTCTTTCCTGTTTTAATTGTTCCTGCAGCCCCTGCAAAGATTCTCTCTGATAGAAACAATTCTTCCCAGTAACAGAAATCCTTTCAAAATGAGGTGTACAACTTGGATGTTCCTAAGTAATTTATGTAAAGAGGGAGCAAGTCTTCGTATATTTTTATAAGGTAGGGAGAAGTTTATGTACTGTAAAGTTTGATGTATTGTGACAGATTATGCTTTGGTCTGAGGCCCGTGCAGAAAAGCACAGCATTTCTCGGAGTTCTGGGAAATACGCTGTAAATAAAAGTGGCGGTTTATTTCTTGGCTGGGCATTTTCTCTAATAATGTAAAAAGATGTCATCACCCACTTCCTCAGGGCAAAATATGAGGTTCTCACCCCCGAGAAAGAGTGACTAGAGCTTGCTGGGTTCTTTAGGCTCTTACATGAAGGGGGGCCAGGTCTAGAGCCTGTGTCCTGGTCGGATTGTGGTCCTCAGGCTTCCAGCTGGCCCATCTGACCCCAGGTTTCTTCAACCTCCCTCTCCTCTTTGGGCCCCGTTCCCAAAGATGTGTCCGCTCCACTTTCAGCCTGCTGTAGGCAAATCCCTCTGTGAAAGTGGAGAGGCCAGTCATGGTCCCATCCCTGGTCTCAGTTTCCTCATCTGTCAAGCTACCCAGTGATAATTCACAACCTCTCTAGCTGCGTCACTCTGCTAATAAATGTAGCCATCATTCCTTCTCTAGGTTTATGCTTTTTTAAAGATGCATCTTGGAAACAGAAGACAGTGAGGAACGGGTCCTTCATGGTGGCATTTCAGGCAGTGTGACGGGCGGGGAGTGGAAGGTCATTTTGATGTGGTGTGTGCTGGGCGGATGCTGTGATGTGAGGTAGCTGGATGCCTTCGTTGCTGGCGTGTAAAGGAAGGAACTCTGAACTGGGCATGCGTCCTGGATTGGTCACTGTATTGTGTGAACTTGGGAAAGTCAAGTCCACTCTATTGGCCTCAGTTTCTTTCTCTGTATAATGAGGTGGCTCTTCCAGCTCTGGCATTCTGCAATTTGTTGAAACCAATAATGTCCCTGCCTGTGTGAGTGAGAAGGAATTTTCCTCCGATTCCCTGTCTTCATCTTCAGGATTAAATCCAGAGTGTGTGAGTCAGGAGTCTTCTGACTGACAGCCTTAGGAACTCAGTTCCAATTGGCTGAAACAAGGTAATTTGCTGGCTCAAGGGACTGAAACATTCAGATGTGGGCTTCAGGCATGGCTGGATCCAGGTGTCCACCAGAAGGCACTGTGACCCCCGTCTCTGTGTCTCTCACCTCTGCTTTCCCTTAGGTTCACCTGTGCTTTTAGGCAGGCTTTCTCCACACAGTGGTGAAGATGACCACCAGCAGCACCAAACCTTTATCTTACTAGTTTAGTAACCCTTATAGAAGGCGGAGAGCCTTTTCCTCAGGCATTCTAGCAAAAGTCCCATGGCTGAATTTCATTGGCTTAGCCTGAGTCACATGTCCACCACTGAGCCACTCTAATTGGCCAGACATGGGTCAGGTGCTCACCGTGGAGGTGGCGACAAGGTCAGCCTATCTAAACACCACCGAGTGAGAGAGACAGGGTTCCCCATAAGACAATGAAGACTTGAAACCAGCAAAATGGGGAATGGGTGCTGAGCAGACCTAAGCAACGGATGCCCACCACCAGGGCCAGGCTGGGATCTTATAGTTGGAGCCTCAGAGGCTGCTTTGCATTTCTTAGTCCTGGAGTCCTGGGATGTCAGAGCTAGATGAAAGCTCAGGCACTATGCATCTCAACCCCCTTCCTCCCAAGCCTGCGTTTCACAAATGAGAAACTGAGGCTGGAGGAGATGGGACCATTTGCCAAAAGTCCCTGAGTATGAAACATCCAAATCCTTCATAGCTTCAGAGGGCGAGTGGCCAGATTCCAGCTGACCTCCGTATCTCTGAGTGGCTCACATCCAACGCCCCACGGGAGGATCCTTACTTAACAGTGGTCCGTGCAAGCCTGCAGCATCCTAGCACAGATTGTCTACCACCCATCACTCAAATGTGGTCCAGAGATCAGCAGCATTAGCATCACCCAGAGCTGGGTAGAAATGCAAAACCCCAGGCCCCATCCCAGACCAGCTGAACTGGGATCTACGGGGGAGCAAGGTCCCCCGTGATGGTGTGCATCAGGCTTCTGGGTGCCTGTGAGATGCTCCAAGGTCACATCTGATGCCAGTCCGCCCTGAAAAGGGCTCTGTTCTCTTATGACCTTGCAGAGAAGGGGGACATTGTAGATGGTGACAAGCTGTAGAACGCTCTAGAAGGTCTTCCTCGACCTGACCTATTTCCTTCCTGCGGCTGCTTAGGCACAGTTGCCCTCATACTGGCCTCTTGACCATCAGCACCAAGGTTGTGAGAGGGCCTCGGGGGTCCTAAGATCTGGGGTCAGGTTCCAGAGCTCTTGTGGGCTGTATGAGTTGGCAACTTCCCTTTCTGGGCTCTACTTTTCTCTTCCGTTAAACGGAGAGAGCCATCCTGGCTTTGCTCTTCTCATAGACCCAATGCAAGAGTTGAGAGAGGTCAAGGGCAGGGAGGCGCCCTGAAAAGCCTGAAGCGTCATGCAGATCCACGGCCACGTTTATTTACCCTGTAATATGTGTGTGAAGTCACTTCTGAGAGGCTCCTCTTTTTTTTCCTCCTGATCTGCACTCATCAGCAGACTGGCTGGGTGCATGTCATTGTTATTGATATGGCCACAAAGAGCCCAGGCCGTTAGGAAGAGTTCTACCAAACATTAATTAGAACACTCAAGTGACACCTAGGGGACCGAATGTGGCTTCTTCCCTGGGTCCAGGAACCATTTCTGGGAAACAAGAAGCCACATGGTGTTTTATCAAACGGTTATGGCTATCGTTTTTTTGGGGGGGGAGGGTGAGCTTACAAGGCCCTGAGGGCTGAGCACTGGGAAATTAAATTTCTTGCATTTTTGACTCATTCCTAATCATGCTGTCAGCCATGGATTTATGGGGCTGTAAAGTCTTGAGCACATTGCTGGCTGGAGGCCCATGTCCTTGACAAGAGGCATTCCCTCAGGAACTTGGGGCTCAGCAGCCTGTTTGTTCTACAAACACACGCCCGGCGCCTACTATGCGCTGGGTGCCGGGGGTGCGGTGGTGAGCGGTGCAGACATGGGACCTGCCTTCTTGTTGCCAAATGATTTTACAAATAAATACGACATTGCAAACTGTGGTTAAGGGAGTGAGGAAAAGTTTCAAGATGATATGAAAAGGTTGAGTGGGTTGAAGGGTGCCCCTGCCCCCAGCCTGCCCCGGAAAGATATGTCCATATCCTAACCTTTGGAACCTGTACGTGACGCCTTATTTGGGGAATAAAAAAGGGTCTTTGCAGATGTAATTAAACTAAGGACCTTGAGATGAGAACACCCTGGATTATTCAGATGGGGCCTCAACCCAGTGACAGATGTCCTTGTCAGAGAGAAGGACGTGTGAGGACAGAGACAGAGTGGAGTGATGTAGGTACAAATGAAAGAACAATTGGAGCCACCAAAAGCTGGAAGAGGCAAGGAAGGATGTTTTCCTAGAGTGTCCAGAGGACCGGCGCCCTACTGACTCCTTCATTTCAGACGTCTGCCCTCCAGAACTGTGAGAGAGTGAAGCCACCAAGCGTGTGGTAATCGGTGACGGCAGGTAGAATATAGGTGGAATAACAAGCTATGACCCCACCTGAGAGATCAAGGAAGGCTTCTGCAAGGAAGTGATTTTTGAGTTCGCAAAGGTAGGATAAATAAGAATTAAGCTGGCAAAAGGAGCTGTGCTAGAGATGAGGGTAGGGACACGGGGGAAGTGTTTTATGACAAAGCAGCATGTGCAAAGGTACTGAGGTGGGGGAGCTGAGCTTGTTTCATCCACAGCCCCTCTCAGCCTTTCTCCTTTTGATTTTTCAGAAGCGTCAGGCTCTGTCCCACCCCAGGACCTTTGCACTCACTGTTCCTTCAGCCTGGAATGCTCTTTCCTCCCGCCCTTCCTCCTGGCTTCTCCTCATCCTTTAGTTCTCAACCAAAATAGATTTTTGGCGAAGCTTTTCACGATCGCTCTAACTAAATACATTCTCTCTCTCTCATTCTTCATCCCTTCACCAGTTTGTTTCTTTCATAGCATTAAAAATAATAGTAATGAGAACAGCTAAGATTGATATAGCCCTTACTATGTTTTAGGCACTGTGCAATCTGCTTTAAATGTATTATCTCATTTAATCTTCACAATAATCCTATAGGGCAAATGTTATTTTGGGGGACGGTTAAACTCCCATTTTCCAGATGGAAAACTGAGGCATAGAGAGGTTAGCTTACATGGTAGTAAGAGGTAGAGCCGGAATTTGAGCCCCAGCAACCTGGCACATGTTCAACAAATACTTGAGTCCCCTCAAGGCAGCCACCTGTGTCCCCACACCCTCCCTCTTGAGCTCAGCAAGTCCACAGTGAATTTCCAGAGTGAACATCTGTAAGGGTGTTTCCTCATCTGCCACACCTCTTCCTGCCAGCCAGGCAAGGAGCTTGATTTGTAATTCCCATTTCCTAGATAAAACAGAGCGTCGAGAAGTCCACATACTCATTCACTCATTCATTGGATAATAATTGAGTGCTTTTGGTTGTGTCAGGCACTGTTCCAGGCTCTTGGGGCATGGACAGAAAGGAGGCAGGCAAGGCCCCTTTCTTTCAAGAAGGTTGTGACCAAAAGGAGGAGAGGGTGCAATGGCAGGTGAAATAAGGGGAGGAGAGTGAGTGTTTGGGAAGCAGCACAGCTTGTGGCCAAGGATAGGATAGAGTCTGGAAAATTCGCAAAGGCTGAGTGCTCTGTCTGCTGGATGCATGGGTGAGGAGGTAGGGAGGGCAGGAGTGGGGTTGCAGGGGTGTGGGGCTTGGCCGTGAGTGCTAACACCTTAGACAGTATCTGAATGTATGAGTCCCTGGAAGGTATTTTTATTTTTATTTTTTTAAAGATTTTATTGGGCAATTAGGGAAGGGGAACAGTGTTGGGGAATTGGGGAGAGGAACAGCCAAGTTGTTGTCCTTCAATCTTAGTTGTGGAGGGCGCAGCTAGCTCAGCTCCAAGTCCAGTCGCCATCCGGCCTCCCATTGGCAGCTCACAGCCGCTCAGTTCAAGGTACCGTGTTCAATCTTAGTTGCAGGCGGGCATAGCCCACCATCTTGAACAGGCAACCTTGTTGTTAGGAGCACGTGCTCGCACCAGCTGAGCCATCCTGCCACCTGTTGGCAGTTCAGTGGCAGCTCAGCTTGGGCGCAACTCACTGGCCCGTGTGGGAATCGAACCGGTGACCCTATTCCTCAGAGCTCGAGCTCTTTACCAACTGAGCCACTCGGCAGGCCCCACCTGGAAGGCTTTAAGCAGAGGTAGTGGCAGAGCCTAACTGGCACTTAAAAGCCCTCTTGGGGTGGTCTGAGGACTGATCGTAGGGGATGGAGTGTAGGGGATGGTGCTGAGCTGTGTGTCCAGCCCCTGCTAGATACAGAAAGGGACACAAAGTAATCAGAGCTGGGTGCCAACTCCAGAGACACTGTGGTCTCTCTGGGGAGACAACATTGACCCAGAGCTCATAGTTGAGGCCTAAATAGTGTACAGAGACTCTGAGGTGACCGAGACCCCCATAAGCCGAGGAAATCAAGTCCAGGAGGGCTTCCCAGGGGAGCTGGCCCTGAAGGAAAGGCAGCGGTGAGCTTGTAGGGAAGACACTGACATGAGGAGCCCAAGCAACCTCTGACCCTTAAAACTTCGTAACATCAAGTGCCGACCGTATGCACCTTCACTCTCCCATTCAATCCTCAAACAACCTTATCTGTATCCCCATTTTACAGATGGGGAGACTGAGGCTCAGCTAAGTTACATGCAGATGTTAATGGGCTGAACTGAGATTGGTGCCTACACAGGCAACCCTGGCCCCTGGCTGCGGCTTCCCAGCCCTGTCCTGTTCTTCCCACCAGAGAGGAACTCAGGATTTTAGGCCCTGACTTCTGCTCAGGCTGCTTTAAAAAAAACAAAAAGGAAAAAAGCCTCCTTTTTAATCTCCTTCTTCCTGGCCAGGAAAATTGCCCATGAGGGGTGAAATTGGCACTGGCCAGGCAAGGAAAAGATTT
>NW_017731479.1:3901676-3905067 GCF_001890085.2 Hipposideros armiger
CATACCGATTCCCTTTCTCCTGAAAACTGCAGCCACCTCCACCCCTGTCCTCTGAGGCACAGGGTCCCTGGAATATGTACTCACTCAGCGGCCATATATGGGCAATGAAGTGCCAGTATTCCTGCCCAGAGCTTATTGGCCAAAGGGGGAACCCCTAGCCCAAGATGGGCCAATTAGAGACTCTTTCCTGGGACTCTGGCATTGGGACTAGAAGGACCAGTGTCAGAGGCATGCCTTTGAGCAAAACCATAAAACTCAGGAGCTGTAGGCAGCTATCTTATCCTCTGTCACATACACTGGGTAGACCGTGTGCAGAGGGAGAAATACCTGAGGAGCAGAGGTAGAGAGGAAGCAAGTGTCCTGAGGGCCTTCTGCCGGCTCACTCAGGCTTCCCGAGGCCTGGCATGTCCCCCCTCCTTGAAACACATCTATATCCTTACACCAGAGCTCCCTTTGGTGCCTAGGATTAGATTTACAAGGCTTCTGTTACCTGCATCCAGAGAGTCCCAACTAACCCAAATGTCAATGGACAAGCCTCTGTTCTTATTTCTGAGACCCGAGCAGGCATTGATTCCTGTCAAACCTCGCTGCTCATAGCAGTGCTATCTTTACCAGAAGAAAGGCCCAGGCAGGCCAGGGAACAGAGCATCAGTCATGGCCTCCAGCTCTCAGGTTCTATCTATCCACAGACAATTCTGTTAAAAAAAAGAAAAACAAAAACAACATCAGATCAGTCCAGTGGAGGAAATCACTCAAAAGGTTTGCTAGTTTTGATGCCACACAGTGGGTTGCCTGACATGTTACTTTTCATTTGAGGGGTTCTTGAAGACACAGCTGCTGTGCATCTGGCTCTCTCCTCTGTTTTCTAACAGGTCCTATTGCTCCCTATGCCCTTACCCTGTTGTATCTTTCTTAGCACACATCACTATGCAATGTTGCAATACCTGTGGTTAGTTCATTGTTTATTGATTGCCTCCCTCAACTAGAGCAGGGATCTTGTCTATCTTGTTCACTCCTGTACCCCAGTATCTAGAATAGGGCCTGACGCATAGTAGGTGGCCAACAAATATTTGCAGAATGCAGAAATGAAGAATGCATATGAACGAATGGAACCTTTCTTTGGTAAACCCCAAGCAGAGGCTCTGGCTAGTAACCAAAAACATCACAGGGGCCTGAACGTCCTTTTGTTTAACCTTCTTCCTGGTGCACAAGAGACCATTCATAAGGATAAGTGCACCCAGAGAAGTTGGGTTGGAACTCTGCCTTCATATCGAGCACTCCTGGGTGGGTTTGAATCCCAGCTCTGCCACACTAGCTGTGTGCCCCTTGGGTAAATTACTAAACCTCTCCAAGCTGCATTTCTTCATCTTTGAATTGAGGGTGATAATAGGCTCTATTTCACCTGATTGTTATGCAAACGCAATGAGCCAATACATGTCGATTTCTTAGCCCTGTATCTGGCATATGGTACTTGTTCAATAAATGTGAATTTTTCTTATAGCTCCATTAAGAGACATCATTCTCTATTGTTGAGAAGCACTGGTTCATTCATTCATCAGCACAGGAACTGATCAGTTAATGCAACCAACAAAATAATATTGAGTATCTGTGTGTGATAGGTTCCAGGGATGTGAATATGGTGGGTAAGATGATTTGCCTCTCCCAGGAAGAATTTGTAACCTAGAAGAGAACTCTCAGAGAGGTGACCCAAGGCATAATTATCTCATGTGCTCCCCAGGTCCAGCACAGGTCCTTAGGGTAAGAGTTTGGGATATGACCCAGAGCAGTGCTGGGTGGTTTAGACAAATATTGGAGTTGGGAGACATGGATTCTGGTTCCAACTTTTGGTTTACTTGGGAAATATACTTCACTTCTACTAGCCTATTTTCACACCTGACAAATGTGGGTATGACAGTAGGTCATTTAGCTTCAAGCCTTAATGTGCATCAGTATTATTTGGGACGATGTGTTAAAATACAATACATCATCTCAGTTCAGAGCTCTGCCCTGAAGAAAATGGTTCAGATGTCCGAAGGGACGATGCTCTAGGTGATTCTGATGTAGGCCCTCGGGACTCACTTTGAGGAACTGTGAACAAAGTGATTCTTGAAATTTCCCCTCTGTGGTTCTGGCATTCTTAAACACAGCAGTCACCACCTTTAGTACTCNCATTTCTTGAGCTAGGGAGCTGTGGGATTTATCCACTAACTGACAGGTCATCAGTGGAGGGGTGTTCTCCCGCTGGCATCGTCAGAATGAATTCCAGGCGCTGCGGCTTGCCCTGGGCAGGCAGAGAATGCCCGAGGCAGGGATGCGAGAGCTGGCATGGCAGGTGGAAGTCGGGCCAGGGTTCCTACACACGGTAAGTGTGGAGAGATGAGGAGGGCACCCAGATAGATCCCAAGGTGGGGGACACTTACTGGCTCTTTGGCCCCCACACTTTCTCTTCTTGGCCCTTCTAAGATTCTCTCCACAGTTAGGGAGTTCCTTTAAGATATTAATCAAATCATGTCACTCACCTGTATTAATCATGTCCTTGATTGCCCATTGATTTAGAATCAAATCTCAATTCTACCACGGTCTACAGAGGCCCACATGACCTGGCTCACCCCTGCTCCCCAACATTGTCTTTTTTCCTGGTTGTTGCCGATAGCCCCTCCTAGACTAGGAACTTCATGAGGGGATGGCGTGCTTCTTTTATTCCTCACTGTATGCCCAGTGTCTGGCACAGTCCCCAGAGATGAAATAAATACTTGTAGAATAAAAGAAGTAATGGCCTTGGGCTCAATGCTTAACCTTTTTAAGTCTCAGTGTCCTCATCTGTAAAATGGGAATAAATAAAAAAGTACTTTGTAAGGTTATTTGTAAGGTAGACACGGAGTTATGAAAAGTGCACAGCACACAGGAAGCACTCAAATTGGCAGTATTATTATTATTATAGGAAAGTTGCAAGTTCAATACAAGTAACTTTTTTCTTGAGCCATATCGAAGAAACTTGCCAACCTAATGCCTTGTCACCCCGAATGTAATACAGTTGGTTCTCTGTATCCATGGATTCAACCAAACGTGGATCAAAAATATTTGGAAAAATAAAAGTTACATTGTTGCTGACGTGTCCTATGTAGTTAGGCCTGTGATGGCTGTGTCTGTACTGAACATACACAGACTTTTTTTTCCTTGTCATTATTCCCTAAATAATACAGTGTAACAACTATTTACATACATTGTAATAACTATTTACATTATATTTATTGTATCAGGTATTATAAGTAATGTAGAGATGATTTAAAGCATATGGGAGGATGTGCATAGGTCATATGCAAATATTATGCCATTTTATGTAAGGGACTTGAGCATCTGTGGATTTTAGTATCCATGGTGGGGAGGAGGG
>NW_017731479.1:3910192-3915821 GCF_001890085.2 Hipposideros armiger
AAAAAAATAAGAAAAACTGTTCTGTTCCATGCTCTACCATTCTGGGAGGGCCTGACGGCATCTTTAGATGTATTTCCTCACACTCCAGAGAGTTGAGTGGCTATGTCAGGGTGAGATTTTATCTTTACAGAGACTGCAGTGGTGCGATCTGGGGAAAGAATTAGGGTCATGCAATCATAAGAAGTTAGGATCTGCATGTCTCAGAGATAAATGGAACCTTAGAAATAGCCAAGTCCAGTGTATCCCAATGTGTTTTTGTGTCTACCATCAGGAATGTATAAGATGATTTAGGTGTTGTATTAGTCAGGATAATTTCGCTAATGCTGCAGTTAAGAAGCAAACCCTCTGGGGCTTGATGGCTTAACACCACAAAGCCTTATTTCTCCTGTGCAAATTCCGATGAGAGTCAGACCCTCTGGGATGGTGTTCCTCTATGCAGTGACTCCAGGACTTGGGCTGCTTTCATTTTTGTGATGCTGCCATCTCCCTGTAAAGCTTCTAGGTCATGAGAGCAGAGGAAGAGAATATTGAAGGGCTGCGCATGGTAAAAAAAAAAAACAGATTACAGATATAGAATTTTAAAACCTTTGCTCTAAACAAGAACTGACTTGCAAGAATGGAGAATATGCATCAGTGAGGGGCTTGGGATCACCCGTTTCCTTTTCTTAGCATATCACAATCACTGATCTTCTTTTATCCCTGAATATAACCCAAGATTTGCTGTGGTCAGCAAGGGAGAAGGCACCTTGACATTCAGGAAAGGAAAACGAGGCTTAATGACACTCACTAGCGGAGGGGAATGTGGACCTTATGGCAAACTCTCCAAAGACGATTTGCAAGGGCTATTGCTAGCATATATCTGAAAGATGTAGTCAAAGATAGAGACACAGATGCATGTGTACACAAAGACACACAAACATACTGAGGTTGTGTATACAAAGACACACAATTCACACACATATCCAAGCACACACAGACACACTCACAATGATACATTAACACTCGCCTTCTCTCTGTGTGTGATTAACTTCCCTAAGGCTAGGAGGAAGGTCACATGGTCCTGAGGTCCCATGGAGACCGTGAACTAGGCCTGAAGTGTATAACTCTGGGGTTGGCAGAAGAATAGGCCCAACCATCTCCATGTTTCTCCCACTGGCACCCCATAAATCTCTCCTGGCCCTTGCCCTCCCTCCAGCAGCAATCCTTGCTGCTACCTCTCCTAGGCTTAGTATTATAGATTTCGGTGCCGGAGTGGTATGTTTTCTCCCCAGCCTGCAGAGCCTGCCTGACGGGCAAATTTACCATTCCAAGAGCCTACAGAACGAATACTGCTTTCTCCTTGCCTGAGGGAGAAAGTGGGATTTGGGAGAATCAGCCATGGTTGGTTTGATGTAGGCCCCTGTTCTTTGCAGAGAAAAGGGAAGGGTTTTCTGGCACAAGGCAGGACTGACCCTCTCCCCAGCTCAATGTGGACTGCTGCGCCCGTTACCTGGCCATGCATGTACCCCAGGACCTCTGGAGTCAAGAAAATTAAGTCAGAAACCAGCTGGTAGACTTCTCAAAGACTTCACTCACCCCATGGCATCCTCAGTGCCAGGGGAAATCCTGTGCAGTGATTAAAAGCACCGACTTTGAACTCAGCTTCTCTGGGTCTGAACCTTGGCTCAATTACTGAGCAGCTCTGTGGCCTTGGGCACTCGGCGCCTCAGTTTCCCCATCTGTAAAATGGGACTGATAATGGTACATCCCTCCCAGGGCAGCTGTCAGTATGGGACATGTAAAGCATTTTAGTACCGAGCCAGACCCTGGGAGACAGAATTCTATAGGTGTTGCTATTTTTCTCAGACTTATTATAATGCCACATAACAAGAGTAAGAAAGAGACACCAACCTGACTCAAGGAGAAGCATTCACCACGGTGTTACAGGCTTCAAGGAGAAATTGGCTGCTGAGTCCTGATAGACCTCATTAGAAGAGTATGCCATGACCAGACTCACTGGGGGCCCATGCCAGGTGACAAACAACACCTACTGTGGTGGTGTTGGCAGAGGGGTGGGACCAGCTTCATGGTCTGCTGGCTTGTTGGTTAGCTAACTGTTGCGTATTTGGTGCCATGGCGTAGATGTTACCTTGAGGAGCCCACATGGGACTGACTCGCTTTTCCTCTTTTTCTCCCTCCCATCTCCTTCCTTTCTTTTCTTCTGAGATATGTATTGAGCACCTACTATGTACTTGGTGCTTGAACAACGTAAACCTGGTTCCTGCCCGGTCATGTGTGTATCATGGTCTAGGAAGACAGACAATCAACAAATAAGCAGACAGATGACCATGTTCGTTTCCAATGGGGATAAACTCTTTGAAAGAGTAACCTAGCTGCTGAGATGAGAGTGACTGAGGGATCTTAGATGGACCCAGGGAGGACCTCTCGGAAGAGGCAACACCTGAGTTGAGACCTGAAGGGGGAGAAGGAGCTGGCTATGCAGACAACTGGGGGCTGATAATTCCAGGGAGAGGGGGTGGCAAGTGCAAAGGCCACAGGGTAGGGTAAGGGGAGAGCTGGGGGTTTTCCAGCGATAGAAAGGAGGTCAGGATTAGTGAGGGGGGTGCTACGGAGGATGAGATCTGAAGTGCAGACAGATCAGGTCTTGCCTCCTAGATCAGGGTGAGAAGCAAAGGCTTTCTTTTCAGTGTAACCAGAAGTCATTTGCTGGAGGCTTCAATCTGGGGAGAGACACAGAATCCAATATATATTTTAAAGAGAGGACTCTGGCTGCTTTGTGGGAACACCAGTGGAGGAGAAAGAGTGGAAATCAGGGGAGCAGGGCGGAAGTGGCTGCAGAGGTCCTGGCACCTTGGACCAGGGTGGCCTCCATTGAAAGGAAGATCTGCGTTTCCAATATTTTGAAGGGAGAGCCGATAGAGCTTGCTGACAGGTTGGGCTGGGGTAAGGGTGATAGACTTGAACTTTTCTGTCTTAATTTAGGTCCAGTCCTATTTTAATATTAACCTTCCTATGATGATTGATACTATTGTGCCTCAGATTCCTGGGAGGGCAGGGGGAATGAGTCGTAATGCAGACTCAGAGTGAAGTGATGTCAGAGACCTGGGTCGTTGCCCTGTCTCTGCTACTGTCTTGTTAAGTGATGTTGGCTAAATCACACACCCAACCCCCACCTCTAACTATGCACGATCACAGTGTCCTGGCAGACGGAGGCTTTGAGGAGACCGTGAGTTCAGGCACCGTGAACACCCCAAGCGTAGAATGCAGTAAGATGGATGTGTGTGTGGCAGGATTCTATCAGGAAGTGTTCCTCTCTCTGCTGGCCGGCCCGTCCCCTCCCTTTGCCGTCTCACTGTGGTTCTGAGGACCCTTTGCTTCTCTGTCAGATGGTACAAAACAGGGTGGTGGATGAAAACGTGCAGATGCTACAGTGAGAGAGAGAGATGGGTGAACGAGTCCTTGGGTGCTGCTGCGATGTTCACCTCTGACGGGGAGAGTGATGTTACCCTAGGTGGAGCTTCTGAAACTTGGGAAGGGCTGTTCTCTACTAATAAAACCTCTTACAAATAGTTTTTCTTTTCCCTTCAGCAAACCGGTTACTTATTAGTCTTCAGCAGCTCTGACGTGGCCTCCAGGATAACTCTTGGGTGTTGGAATGATAGGGTAGCTGGTTTAGACTCCCCTGTTACCTTCACTATCTGTCTGTGTGCACTGAGCCAGGGTGGACTCTGCTCTCCTATGTGACAGTTCATTTTTAGATTCCCTGTTCACGTTTCCATGTCACAGATGACAAGAGACCCATGTGCTATTCCTCTTCGGTATTTTAACAAGAGCCCCTGTGATCACAAGGTTTAATCAGATGGGTGACTCTAATGGAGAAATTTCAGGTATTCTGATAGACCAACAGGTAGAAGAACTTAGGGCAAGGTAACAGTTCTGGTTGTTAAATCTCATCTTTCCCCCCTATTTATAAAGGTTGTGTGTGCTCAATGCATAACAGAAGAGCACAGAGAAAATGAAATAACAAAATTCCTCTATAATTCCTCCAGACAAAAATTACCACTAGCAACACACACACACACACACACACACATACATATATATGTAGTAAAAAATAGCATACTTTGCATATTTTTCTATAGTCAGTTCTTTTCATGCAGCAATATATTGTGAGCCTACACCCACAACTATAAATATTCTTCTAAACCATGTTTTTTTTCCCTACATGGAAAAATGTCAACACAAAATATAAAAAAATAAAGATCTGCCATTATCCCAATCTTCAGGATAACCATTACCACTTTAAATATTATTTGGCTTTTCTCTATGCATATACGCACTAGAATATAATTCCTAGAGGGTCCTGGCTTGCTTTCTCCACCCCTGTGTCCTCAGCACCTAGAGGACTGGCAAGTATTAGGTGCTCAGTAAATATTATTGAATAGATGAAAAAAAATAAATGTGTATTTAATAGGGTTCTTAGAATACAGTCAACTTGTACATTTTTCCCCCGAAGGCTTGGAAAACCCTCATTTACTACATGAGATGCATTTTTTGCTTTCTGGAAGGAGACCTTTGAAAAGACCATCCCTTGATTCTGGATGTAAGCACTTAATGGGCAGTAAATAAGAAAAATGACCTACCCACAGTTCTTGGGGAAGCTCTGAAAGCCCGAAGCTGCAGGTGGAGCTGTTCAGTATTCTAAAGAGAACCTAACGCAAACTGTGTGTGTTGGTGGAGCGTGCCCCCGCAGGGTCGGAGAAAAATCTGTTTCCAGGCTTGGAGTTAGGTTGCTCCACCCTGAATGTGCTTGTTTGTTCTTAAGAGATGTATATTCTCATCCTAGCATTTGCTCCCTGGAGTTGGGGATGGGGAGCCAGAGGGTGATGGTATTAGGAGGTGGGGCCTTTGGGAGGTGTTTAGGTGATTAGGGTGGAGCCCTTATCGTGAATGGTTCTAGCACCCTTATCAAAGGGACTTCAGAGAGCTTCCTTGCCCCTTTCTTCCACAAGAGGACACAGCAAAAAGACACAGTCATCTACCAGCCAGGAAGTGAGCCCTGGCACCTTGTTCTTGGAATTCCCAGCCTCCAGAACTGTGAGAAGTAAATGCTTGTAGTTTAAGTCACCCAGTCTATGGTATTTTCGTTAAAGCAGCCTGAACTCTCTAAGACAACAGGCCAGGTCTATTCAAGGTGGGAGAGGACTATACACAAAAGTGCGGGTACTGGGGGCTCCCTGGGGGGCGGGAATGATTGGGGACCATCCTGGAGGCTGGATGCCACAGCCTGGCAGATTCTGACTTCACAGGTATGTGGAGGAGCACTCGGGGATCCATTTTTTTTAACAAATGCCCAGGTGCTCGGTTGCATTAGCCCAACACAGAATTTCTGGCTCAATGATCCGTTCCCTTCCGGGTGGCTGCAAATGGGCTCGTGAAGTTTGCTTTCCCTGGCATGTGGGAGTGAGGGGTGAGGAACTCTGTGTGGTTCCTTTGGTTTAGGTATACAGTAGCCCCCCTTTATCTGTGGGGGATACATTCCAAGACCCCCAGTGGGTGCCTCAAACTGCATAGTACGGAACCTTATATATACACTATGTTTTTCCCTATACAGACATACATACCTATG
>NW_017731479.1:3916256-3923456 GCF_001890085.2 Hipposideros armiger
GGTATATAGCGTGGAGATGCTGGACAAAGGGATGATTCCTGTCCCAGGTGGGACCAAGCAGGACAACATGAGATTTTACCACACTACTCAGAATGGTGCACAATTTAAAACATGAATTGTTGATTTCTGGAATTTTCCATTTAATATTTTTCTGACCATGCTTGACTGCAGGTAAGTGAAACCGTGGATAAGGGGGGACAATTGTACAGTAGAAAAGTTTAGACAATCCTAAACATGACCCCTGGGCCTATAAATGTACTTTGTAAGAAAAGACAGTGAGCAGATCTGCTCAGCAGTTTAAGGAGTCAGACAGTCTGAAAATGTAGGTATTACTTGATCCTTCTGAACCTCAGTTTCTTTGTCCATAAAATGAAAGTAATTATTACAATGAGCATGTATGACTTTGACATTGAAAAGAGCAAAAGACTCAAATAATTATTGTCGGAGTCATAGATCCCCTTGAGAATCAGATGACAGCCGGGGATCCTGGAGGGGCATCAGTTGTGCATGGCTGCCTGGCATGCCTTTCTCCTCTTCTGGTAACATCACTCTGATTTATGATGGGGAGCCATCTCTGCTCTGAGTCAATGGGGGTTGGATTAACGCCATTCAAGGCTCCCTGGATAGGCAACATTAGGCCTGGCCAATCAGAGCACTTATTACATCCCCTAGCACAATGATTGGTTTAGGTAAGTCACATGACTACACAGCTAGTCCAATAATATTAGATATTATTCCATTTTATAGATGAGGAAACTGAGTCTCAGAGAGGTTAATTCGCTCACTATTGCATCTGTTGTTGGTGCCGGTCCACACTTACTCACTTGGGTCTTAACCATTTCCGGGTCCATGGGCTAAACTCCCAGCCCCCAAATTTGCAGCTGTTTGCCAGAGGGCTCTTGCTGACCACCAGAGTCTTCATGCTCAGCAGGCCAGATGTGCAGGGGAGTTAATTAATGCCTTTGGGGGGCAGCCCTCAATAATGACTTACAGGAGTTGCTTTATAAATACCCCAGCTTTCTTGCTCCTTGCGTGAGTTACCATTGAGGCAGTGTTCAACAATGGCTCCCAGGGTTCCCCAGCAGAATTCAGCTACCTTGATAGCCTCCTTATACACACCCTGCATGGGCTCCTTCTCTTCCCCAGTCCCCTGCTGGTGCTTCAAGAGGTCACCTTCTAAATCAGCTCTTTGCACTAGAACCCTCATCTCAGAGTAAGTTTCTAAGGGATCTCAAACTGAGGCACTTGCCCACGATAAATAGTGAATGGAGGAGCTGGGATTTGAACCCTGCTCTGCCTCTGTCTCACGCCTGTGCACTTAGCTGCTGCACTTGAGTTTTCTTTTAAGGTTGCTATGCCAGCATTTCGAGTGTCTGCAAGGATACCATGATGTACAAGTTCTCTACCACTCGACAAGATTGCCAAGCAGTGATCCTGCTGGAAACGTGCACGTAAGGTGAGCATATTCTAGCAGAGCCCCGGTCTTCTTTACAATGGAAGGGGCAGGGAGAGCAGCTTCCATAGGCCAATCCGAGGGCGGAGTTCTGCTCTCTGGTGGGACGTAGGAGGGACAGTGCATTGCTCTGAGGGATGGGGCCCTGTGTGCTGATGCTCACTCTCGTTAGCATGCTGCCTGCGTACGCTTTCTCCAAGCTGGCCATCTCTCAGCTGGGCGATAAAGTAATTTAACTAGGGCTGTCTTCCAGGCTAGAGCTCCTGGAGATTGCTTCCCATTTGTCACAGAGGAAAAATTGGGGCCTGCGGCCCCTGGGCTGCTCACATCATCTAGGCTGCACGTCATTGATCTTTGAATGGTGAAGTTCTGCGATGGGTAATGGAGTCAGAGCCCATACGCTCCAGTAGCCATGAAAGCTCTTCTCAACCCAGTCCTCTGCCTGATGTGAATTCACAGGCTTCGTGTTTAGTCATTGGCAATGGAGTGGGAGTTGATGGACCCTGGGAAGATTCTTCTGCCTGCAGATGCCTGCTCTGCTGGTTTGTCATGATGTCACTCAACAGAGAAGGGATAGGGGGAGTGAGAGAAATTTTTTTTTTTTAGTACTATTGCAATGGAAATCATATGTTTGCCTACATGCTGGGGCTTGAAAATGTTTTCTGTGAAGAACCCAAGAGTAAATATTTTAGACTTTGCCGGCCATATGGTTTCTGTGGCAACTGTTCAACCCTGCTGTTGTAACATAAAAGTAGGCTTAGATGATATACAGATCAATGAGTGTGGGTATGTTCCAATAAAACTTTAATTATAAAAACAGGCAGAGGGCTGGATTTGGCAGGCCAGGCGACCCTGGCCTATAGCATCCATTCTTTCTTACCCTCTTTCCTACAGTACCTGATTTTCATCCCACCTTCCTTGTGCTTCTGGGAGCCTGACTCCACCCCTAACCATTGGGGATGGATTTTGATTGGCTTAAGCCAGTCAGCATATTTCATTTCCCTGGTCATTGGTTGGTTCACTGGTTGGTTCACTAAGTCAGTCAGTCAGTGAATGTCAGGACTCTTGCTTGTAATGTTGGAAGGAAAACATTCTTCTTTTATGGATTTTGTGGGTTTCAAACATGAGGTCTTTGATGAGGAAAACCTTTTTGTGGATGAAGCCAACCACAATGAGGAAGTAAGTACCAAGAGAATTAGAAATAGAGTGAGCCCTGAGACATTCCAATTATATATTACTTTTTTAAAATGTCAGTTTGAAGGGCCGGCCGAGTGGCTCAGTTGGTTAAGAGCTCTCTCAAGAGCTTGAGCTCTGAGCAACAGCGGTTCGAGTCCCGGCCCGAGCTGAGCAGCCGCTGAGCTGCCAACAGGTGGCAGGGTGGCTTAGCTAAAAAAAAAAAAAATGTCGGTTTGAGATGAGTTTCATTTACTTGTAGTGGTAAGGATCTTGATAGACTTTCATGTGGCTAAACATTGTGCTTTGCAGATATCATCTCATTTAATAATCAGAGCAACTCTGTTGAGAAGGCCTTCTAATCTCCATTGAAGAGAAACTAAGGCATAGAAAGATTAACTGGCTTGTCTAAAGTCACACAGTATAGATACTACCATGCATGAGGCAGAAACTACCCTTTCTATGACTAGTCTTGGAAGTCACATACCATCATTCTAGCCATTAAAAGCAAAGAGCTAAGTCTAGTGAACATCCAAGGGGACAGAAATTTGGCTTCCCTTTTTTTATTTTTTAAAGATTTTATTGGGGAATTGGGGATGGGGAACAGTGTTGGGGAATCGGGGAAGGGGAACATCCAAGTTGTTGTCCTTCAATCTTAGTTGTGGAGGGTGCAGCTAGCTCAGCTCCCAAGTCCAGTTGCCATCCGACCACTTGTGGGCAGCTCAGGGCAGCTCTGTTCAAGGTGCCATGTTCAATCTTAGTTGCGAGTGGGCGTAGCCCACCATCCCATGCGGGAATTGAATCGGCAACCTTGTTGTTAGGAGCACGTGCTCTCATCAGCTGAGCCATCCTGCCACCTCTTGGCAGCTCAGCAGCAGCTCAGCTCAGGCACAGCTCACTGGCTCATGTGGGAATTGAACCGGTGACCCTGTTGCTCAGAGCTCATGCTCTTAACCAACAGAGCCACTTGGCTGGCCCCTAGCTTTCACTTTTTGAAAGAAAGAATATCAAAGAACTTGTGGATATGTAGTTAAACCACCACAGGACTGATTCGTCTTTCTTGGATCAGGTTTTCACCCACTTTCATCAACTGTGATCAGAGGCAGTGTCATGTTCTAATAAGGCTGCTCCTTCTACAGCCCTGTGGAAATAGGTGGAAAAGAAATTTCTAGAAAGGGGAGCTGCACAAGGAGAGGAAGGTTTTTTTCCTTTAGCTCCCAGGGAAGGATTCTGATTGGCTCATCCAGCATCAAAAACCACTCTCAAGAGCCATCAATCACTGTGGTCAGGGGGCAGGGTCTGGTGCTAGAATAAAGGAATGGAGAAGGGGGTCCCAGATGGTCATGCACAAAATTACTTACTTATATTTGTGATAAGTGTTACCAAAAAAATAATAATGAAAAGGGATCTTTGAGAATATATAACAAACTCTCTAAGGAGGAGTCAATGAAACAGACTCGAAGGATGAGTGGTAGGACTCAATAAGTAGAAGTGTAGGAGGAAGGGCTTTTCAGGCAAAGGGAACACACGTGCAGAGGCTCGGAGGCCGGAAGGAGCTGTCTGAGAAGCAGAAGGCCAGTGCAGCCTCAGTGCAGAGAACAAGATTGAGGGGCAGGGAGACGGAACAACACGAGGCAGGAAAGATGGACAGGGGCCAGACCTCTTTTTACTTCATGAAGTGTAAAGAATTTGTCCTTAATTCAAAATCAATGGAAAGCCACTGAAGGATTTTAAAATAGGCCTGCAACATAATCAGATACGCGGTTTAGGAAGATCCCTTGGGCTCGTGTGGAGTAGAGCTGCTAATGGAGATGGGAAGAGGTGGATGGATCCAGAGATGTTTAGGAAGGAGAGGGGAGAGTGGAACTTGGTTGTGGATTGGATGCAGAGGGAGGCAGAGGAACTCTTCAACTCCACGGATAAATGGATACATGGATACAGGAAGGAAAGCACATGGAGGAGAGAGGCCCAGAGTGGGGGTGAAGGTGATCACCCCCCACACGGGGAGTTTAGGTTTGTGTAGGTTGCATGTGAGGTATTGCTGAAACATCCAAACATTTAGGCACCGTCATCAGCTGACAGATTACTCCTCTCCCTGAAGGGTGGGTAATTTACAACTACTAAAGCTGATTTTATTATTGCAATCAGGAAGCAAACATGAAGGGGGAAAGAAAACCCCAATTGTCCTGTGGACACTCGACATAAATCTAGTTAAACTCTTGGTAGCCATGGTAGAGAATTGTCAGGCAAAGGAAGTGTGAAGGGGTTAAAGAGAGAAAGGAGTTCTGCTCTAGTCCCATTCTTCAAAGATTCTAAGATGGCATTCCCTTGGAGCAGTGCAATTCCAGTGAAATCCACAACACTTACCGAGGGCCTGTTATATGGCAGGCTTAACGCTGTACATCGGAATTCTGTCTTTCTCTCTGCCTCCATGCAAGAGACTCGAAAACCATCCCTGCGTGGTCTGGAGTGGAGAGACCTAATAATAATCAGGACAAGTAATCAAGACTAAATTAAATCCATATGCTAAGAAGCAGCTCCACCAGTTCTGAGAAGTGATTAGAGTTAAAGAGAAAGATCTGGTATTTTTTCGCCCCCCCCCCTCTCCAACCTTCTCCCAATGTTGTTTTTTACCCTCTGAAAGTAAAGAGAAGTCTTAACAAGCACCTCAGTGAATGATGTGAAGTTCCCTTGGAGTTTTCAATTTGGCTGTATTGATTTATAAGGTCGTTTCAATTACTGAATTCTTCTTGGTGGCAGTGTGTAGGGCCCGAGTACGTGAGAATCATGCTCTATTGATCCCAGGTACTTAGAAAGGGGGCATTTAGGTGTCGGCTTTAGATGGATGAAGTTGCAAATAATGAAGCTTCCCACACAACATTTATTAAATGAAAATCTAGAATTCATTAACACAAGAACTTGTCTAATATTAGAAAAAAAGGGGGGGTGAGGCTTGAGAAAAAAAAGGAATACTGTAGTTATAGTGAACATAATATATGAAGCAATTTGAATTCAAAGGAAGGCAATTTGGAATCTTATTAAATTTTCTCCTCTCCTTTTATTGTGTGAGATGGTTGGGTGGCTTCCGGGGAGTCATCGATCAAAACACAGGTGTGTGGGGAGGTGGGGAATGGAAAAAAGAGACCAGTTCTCAAATCCTTGTGGTAGTTAAAATAGGCACTGCTATCCAGTGCCTAGTATCTGGCCCAAATCAGGAACTCTATAAATATGAATGATAGATGAATGAATGAATGAATGAATGAGTGACTGGATCAGGATTGGGAGATACTATAGAACATTAGCTGTGGTTGCCAAGGAGGTTGGCACAGCTATTTAGCGAAAGCCTGTCAGACTCTGTTTCCACTTCATTTCACTCATTTATTCATTCATTTGTTCATTCATTCCCTCACTCACTCAAACATTTATTGTGAATCGCCCACGTGCAAGGTACTATGTTAAGCACTTGATCAGTTTCCTAGGGACAAATTACTACAAACTAGGTGGCGTAAAACAACAGAAATTTATTTCTCACAGGTCTTAGAGGCTAGAAGTCCAACATCAAGGCGTTGACAGGGCCACGCCCCCTCCCAAGGCTCTCAGGAAGAACCCTTCCCTGATTCTCCAGCTCCTGGTAATTCTGCGGATTCCTCGGTTTGTGGCAAAGTCGCTCCAGGCCTTGCCTCAGTCTTCACATGATTGTTTTTCCTGTGTGTCTGTGTCTCCAGATCTCCCTCTCCTTATAAGGACACCGGTCATTGGATTTGGGGCCCGTTTGAACCCAGTAGGACCTGATTTTACAATAACTTGGTAACATCTGCAAAGACCCTTTTCCCAAATAAGGCCGTATTCACAGGTTCTGGATAGACATGAATTTTGGGGGGGACACGTCAATCCAGTACAAGCACTATGGGGAAAATACAGATCAGTGCCTGCCCCTTGGGGGCTAACAGTTGAGCGGGGGAGATCAGAGAAGCACGTATATTCAGCATATGTTTAGAGCATGTCAAGCTACCTGATTCATTCCTTTGATTCATTCCTGCAACTTGCTGAAATAGGGAGAAGCATGCTTCTTTTTAGAGATGAGGAAACGGAGGTTCAGAAAGCCGAGGTCACACAGCTGGTCAACGGCACCGCCAAGTCTTGCTGCTTCCTTTTCCATGCTTATTGTAGGGCAGTGAGAAAATGCAGATGAGCATAGAGAAGACAAAAAATCATAATCCAACCACACATAGGTTACCACTGTTAAATTTCGGTGTGCAATCCCTCTGAAATTTACAGTGCACATTTTTTTTAACTACATTTTTTTTTATTGGGTAATAGTGTGTTTTTTCCTGGACCCATCAGCTCCACGTCAAACTGTTGTCCTTCGATCTTAGTTGTGGTGGGTGCAAGCTCAGCTCTAAGACCAGTCGCCACTTTCAATCTAGTTGCGGGGTTGGGGGGGGAGGGCATAGCCCACCATCCCATGTGGGAATCGAACCGGCAACCTTGTTGTTCAGAGCACGTGTGCTAACCAACTGAGCCACCCAGCAGCCCCTCTTCCTTCCTTCCTTCCTTCCTTCCTTCTTTCTTTC
>NW_017731479.1:3923565-3925272 GCF_001890085.2 Hipposideros armiger
TTCTTTCTTTCTTTCTTTCTTTCTTTCTTTCTTTCTTTCTTTCTTTCTTTCTTTCTCTACGTCTGCGAAGCATCTCCATTCCCACCTTAGGAGCTGGCTATCTTCCCATCCATGGTGCTCCATGTTGGGCTACCGGAAGCTATGCCGGAGCAGCAAGACTCAACCCTGACTATGGTTGGTTAAGTTAGGCATGGGCAGCTGACCCTCACTAAATGAATCAGTGCCTTGACTGGGAACTTGGAATGGAGGCCGAGAGCTTCCAGCCTCCATCTTGCTGATCCCTGAGATGGAGCTGGTGAGAATCTGGAATGGGCAACACTGCACTGTGATGTAGGCTTGGAAACTATGAAGAGTGGGCTGTTGGGAAAGAGCAGAAGAAAGCCAACCGAAAGAGAATTCAGAGATGATTCCCATAATCCAGCCACATCTAACCCTTGAGTTCTCTGAGTATTCTTACCACAATCCTCCCTTTTCCAAATCCACTAGATTGAAAAGGTTTCTGTTACTTGCAACCAAGAATCCTGTGGCAAGTGGCAAAACAAAACAAAACAAAAAACACCCTAAACGTAGCTTAAACCATAAAGATATTTGTTTGTTTGTTTACCAAGATGGCTAGAGGAAGATAATTCTGGAATGGTTGGATGTCATTAAAAGCGTGGGTATTTACTATCTTTTTGTCCTGCCTTCCCTGGTGTGTAGGCAGTGGCTCTCCTCTTGGTGACAAGATGGCTGCAGCAGCTCCAAGAATCATCCTCACAAAATGATATCCAAAACCAGAAAGGGAAGACAGAGCAGGAAAGGAGCTTTCTCTGCATGTACCTCTCACTTATTAGGGGGAAGGGAGGATGATTACTTCCTGAAAGCCTCTTAGCAGAATTCCCTTCTGTCTCATTGGTCAGATGTACATGCCCAGTTTACTGGAAGAGGGGAATTGGATATGCTCTGATCTTCACTCAGTCCCTGGGGCTGAACACATATGTTCAATAGTGCAAAATCAGAGCCCTGTGAGTAAGGAAGAAGGGGATGGAATGGGACTCGGAGGGTCACCAATAAATTTCTCCATGAGTTTCAACTAATAAACTATCTATAACATTTTTCAACCTAAGATATTCACTTAATATATTGTGACCATCTTTCTTTTTTGATAAATATACAAAGTGCATGATTTTATCCATCACACTATAGAACAGTGATTCTCAGCGTAGGTGGCATAGCCAGTGATTTCCACTGTCTAGATACCCCCACTTCTCTGCTGTTGCCCTGGCAACAATCCATTTTCTGACCTGGTTGTCAGGGACAATTGTGTCTCTGTCTTCCTCTTCCATTTCTTTGTTAGAGACTATTTCTTTTTCTTCCTCAGGTAAGACTTAGGTTTCCAGGGAGGACCACTTCTTTCTCCCTCCTCTCCTGCTCATTCATTCCTGAGGCCCCTGAGCGTGGACAGTCACCACCAAAACCTTGGCCAGGGGAGCCAGTGACTATGGAGAGGGCAGAAACAGGGCTTTGGGGTGCAAGCTGGGCTCTCTCTCTGGGGTGACGTTGAGTACTGATCCAGGAATCCTTGGCCTCAAAGTGACCTGAGTGCCCAGCACAGGCTGACCATAGCAATGCTACTTTGAACTTCGTGTTCCTGCCGGCCTCAGGAAGGGAGGGCGGAGGGAGCATGACATCACGGCTAAGCACAGGCCTTGGACTTGGACAGACCTA
>NW_017731479.1:3928837-3933814 GCF_001890085.2 Hipposideros armiger
GGAATTAAATCTAGACCCCTTGCCTCCAGGTGGACCATCTCTGAGATGTAATAATTCATGGTCCACAGCACCCTGTGGGATCAGGCTGAGGCTGGCCTCCAGCTAGACCACATCCTCGCTTAGCTTTTACTCCCTGCCCGGTCTGGCTCCCTTTATCACCTTTCTTCTAAGAGTACTCACTCAAAAAAAAAAAAAGATCACTTCCCTAAGAATAGCACCCAAACCCATAAAAACATCTGGGAATTAATCTAATCAAAGTCATGAAATAGTATGATCCGTCACATCAGGTAATTTTTAGCGTTATCAAACAATTCCTTAATCTCATATTATTTCTTAAAATCATCAAAGGATGGCGATTACAATATTTAAAAACAGCTTGCTTGTTTGTATCTGTATTCATTTTCTATTGCTGCTATAACAAATCACCATAAACTTGGTGGTGGGACAATATACATTTAATTCTGGAGGTCGAAAGTCAGACATGGATCTCACTGGGGTAAAATCAAAGTGTCAGCAGGCCTGCCTTCCTCTCTGGAGGCTCTCAGGGAGGCCCTGTTTCCTTGTCTATCTCCATGACCCTTCTGAGGTCACATCTCTTTCTGACGACAGCCAGAAAAGACTCTACTTTTAAAGACTCAAGGGATTAGATTGGTCCCACTTGGATAATCCTGAACAACCTCCCCATCTCAAAGTCCTTAACCTTAATCGTATGTATCTCCAAAGTCTCCTTTGCCGTGTAAGGTGACATAGTCACAGGTTCTGGTGTTAGAACGTGGCCGTCTTTGGAGGCCATTATTTTGCCACCCCAGGATCCAAACTAAGTCCANTCTTAACCATCGCGCCACTCGGCCGGCCCTGGACAGACCTAGGTTTGAATCCTGGCTCTGCCATGTCGCAGCACATTATGTAAACTCCATGACTCTGCTTCCTCATTTGTAAAATGGGGATAATAATACCTATTCTGCAGTTTATTGTGTAGATTGGAGATAACATATGTAAAGTCATTAATAGAGGGCCTGGCAGGTAGAGGATGCCCAAGAAATGACAGCTGCTGCTGATGTTGTAATAGAATTTTCCTGGTGACTACTTCCCCTCCTTGTCCCCAATTCTTTATGTGGGGGAAGGATGAAGGACAATTGTGCTCCTCTATTTCTTCATCTTTGAGGAGGGAAAATAATTAAATGGGACATTGTATGTAAAATATCCAGCAGGTTGTAAGTACTTCGTAAATGGGAACAGTTATAATTAATATTACTACTACTTGTACTAGTCTGATGTTTCTTTACGCATTTAACAATGTTTTGTCTAGTACCTTCTAGAAGCCATGTCCTGTGCTAGGTTCTGGGGGTTTAGCAATGATCCTGACAGGCACAGGGACATGCCATCCTACCTGGGGGCTGAGACAGTCACTTTTGACTAGGCGTAGGCATCTGTGTGCCAGGCCCTTGAAACAGAGCTCTCCCTCCCGTCAGCACCCCCTGGAATCATGGAGATGGGACGGGAACAAGGACTGAGATGGGAGAATGAGTAGAATGAATGACTCTGTCAGGAAAAAGCAAGAGCCACCCAGTGCAAAGGGACATTGAGGTCCTGCTACTGTGGCGGCAAGGGGCAGAAGCTCTTCCTGGCAAGACTTTGGCAGCCCCATGAGATATTTAAAGGCATTCAGTGTGGTGGGCAAAACAAGCCCAGGCCTACATTTATAAGAATCCAGCTCTTTGGGGCCAGGAAATGGCAGCTGAATTCAGAGAGCTCTGGGAGCAAGGACCTGCCAGAGTCTCCTTGGCTGTGACTGAAACCGGCAGCCCAGGATGGAAGGATGCTGGGAACATTTGGGAAAAGAGAGCATTGGCCCCTGTTTATGGTGGATTCCAGCTTGGAGTGGCCATGAACATGGATGGGCTCTGGAGCCAGAATGCCTGGGTTTAACTCCCTTATCCAGCTGTCTGACGTTAGCACAACTGCTCTACCTCTCTGAGCCTCAGTCTCCTTGTCTGTGAAATGGGGATGAACATTGTACCTACCTCACTGTGGTGCCACGAGGATTAAATGAGACAATGCACGTGTCATGCTGCTTATCTCATTAGATCTGCACAACAAGCCTGCAAGGCAAGGCAGGATCTCTGTGTCCATTTCATGGATGGGAAAATTGAGGCTCAGGGAGCTCCTAAAAGGGCAGATGCTGGGTCATAGCTGTCTTTATTTGTCTAGTACCTATTAAGTCTCCAATAAGTGGTGGTCTCACATATCATTTCAGGTATGTGACCCTTGATCGCATTCATTCAATGAGCACTTAAAAACATGCTGATTCCAAATGTCCATGAGATGGGGAGTGCCAGGTGGATTAGAAATATGCTTGTCCATCACACGGTGGTGATGCAGATAAGAATAACTGCTATTGATTGAGCATTTGCTCTGTGCCAGGCACTGTGCCGAACATATTACATGCATTCCCGTAAGATGATTAAAGTTGCCCCATGAGTAAGTGCTATTATTTACTCCCATTTCATATATGAATAAACTGAGCCCTATGGATGTCAAAGAACTTGCCCAGAATCATCCATCTGGTTGTGTCAAAACTGATGGACACCAAAGTCTGAGCATCTGGTCTACCCCACATTGCCCAGAGAAGGTGAATGACGCCCAAAGTCACACAGCGCGCAATGGTACAGCCAAGGCAGGACTAGGCCTCTAGCTGCTTCCTTCAGCTCTGCCTTCTCTGCGCCTCGACTCACTATGCCTGGAAACCCTTCCAAAGCCCCCAAGAGGGACAGAATGCAGGAGTTGGGGGCGAGGGTTTCAGCTGTTCCCTTCGGACCCCCACTGTGGTCAAGTGACTTTCCAGATTGGATCCGATTTCCAACCAGAGCTGAAATGTGTCAGGCATTCAGCAGCGACAAGCCAAGCTGGACCACGTGTGGTGGGAATGGAGGGGGCTAATGATTTGCCAGTGGCATCCAATTACCAGAAAATTGTTAGAACATGCCAGCTCAGGAAGACGATGTCAATGATGGCTCCGCGTCCGGGCCCGATAGCAGGAGTGGAGAGAGGTGGGGGCACTCACTCCCCAGAACCCCTGTGATTGCCTTTCTACCTCAGACACCAAAGGCAGCAAAAGAAATGGGAAAATGGTGCATTTAGTGTCTCTGTGGGCTTGTGGCTCATGGGATCCTGGAACAGAATGACTGCATGTGCACAGGAGGCAGGACAAGATCCTGGTTAGGAGCAGAGCTTTGGGGGCAGAGCTGGGTTGACCTAGCTGGTTGACCTTGAGTTTGCTTGCTTTGATTCTTTCAGTTTTTTTTTTTGAGGCTCTAATAAAGTGATAGTTGCAATAAGTGTTTTTTCTTTTCAAAAAACATTTCCCCAGCTTTACTGAGGTATAATTGACGTACATTTAATTGCCCATACTTAAAGTGTATGATTTCATGAATCTTGACACATGGTTACACCCATGGAACCATCAACACGACCAAGATAGTGAACATATCCATCACCTCCAAAAGTGTCCTTGTGCCCCTTTGTCATCTCTCCCTTCCCTCCCTGCCGCAGTTCTTCCCAAGGTACCACTGGTTTGCTTTTTACCACGATTGAGTCGTTTGCATTTGCTAGAATTCTGTGTAAATGGAATGACACAGTATGTGCTGCTTTTGTTTGCCTTCTTACACCTCACATAATTACTTTGAGATTCATCCATGCTGTCGTGTCTAATAATACCAACTTGACACCTTCACGGGTTTCATTTTTGTGAGGCTCAACTAAGGTAATGGGTGTGAAAAAATATTTTTTAAATGATAAAGCCACATGGTTGCTATACAGGATGATTCTTAAGTTATCTTCTGCCTAAAATATCTACCCTTTGCCTGGAGAACCCCTTTTCCTCACCTCCCCTGGTATACTCGTCCCCACTGCTGTTAGTGTTGGTGGCTGAGGGCTCACAGCTACCCCATCCTCTGTTGAAAGATCCCTCGTCCAAGAGGTTACCCTCCCCCACAGAGGCAGCTGGCAGCCAATCACTGACTGATGGAGGTGGGACCAAGGCTGTGGTGTCACTCACGCTCTGGGGCTCCAATGCTAAGTCCCCAGTATGGTATCATTCCTTGAGTTGACCAGCCACATCAGTTGGTGACAAAGTGATTATATCAGACCCTTACACCATGGACATCCTCATTGGGATTGACATATATTCCAGGTGTGTATTTGCCTGCCCTGCTCTCAGGGCCTCAGCCAGCACCATTATTTGAGGGTTCAACTATATGTACCATCATGTGACACTGCAAAATATAACTTTGGGCAAAATGATGCAGCCATGGGCACATGACCATAGAACCCCCTGGTCCTACCATATCCTACACTCTCCGGAAGTTGTTGTGTCTGTTAAAGCCGGGGAATGGCCCCTTGAGGGAATAGCTGGTACGTTAACTTGGAGATGACACCCTGTGAGGTTGGAATACTATCCTTAAGGAAGCAGACAGAATATTCCTTAAATCAATGGCCATTATATGTCGCTGTGTCCCTGGGTCTGGGGACCAAGAGGTGAAGCTAGGAATTGCCTCACTTTTCATAACTTCCCCTGATTTATTGGAAGATTTCTGTGGTGTCCCCAGGCTCTGGGAATCTAGAGGCCCTAGTTTCCAAAGCAGGCGATGCTTTCATCAGGGGACACAATAGGAGTCTCAGTAAACATAAAACTATGACTGCCACGTTGGCATTTGGGTAGACCAGAAGGCAAAGTCACCATTCTAGCAGAGGTACTTGACCTTGAGCACCAATGAGAAAGCAGGGCTGCAGCTACACCGTGAGAACCGTGGGGCATATTCTTGGAGCTCAGGTGGATCACCTGGGGTATCTCGTGGTACCCCCGTGCCTAATTGTAACTGAGGATGGGCAGTAAGCAACCACTGCCTGATAAGGGCCTGGTAACCATGGGTTTGGACTCTGAAGGATGGTTGAGAGCCTGTGTTGCCACATCAGGCC
>NW_017731479.1:3936190-3951577 GCF_001890085.2 Hipposideros armiger
CACACTGGGCTGCCAGCATTCCAGCCAAAATAAATGATTCATTAACCAAACTGGTCTTATCTCATGCCATTAGCCTCTCTATATTGAAAGTACCTTGAATACCCTTGCTCCCATCATTGGCTTCCAAAATCCCTTGTTTAAACCCATCGACTTAACAATAACAGCTAACATTATTGAGTTCTTACTATGAGATAGGCAATGCTCTCAGGACTTCAATGCATCGACTCAGTACATTTTCACCATCACCCTAAAAGGGAGACATTAGTATTATCTCCATTTGTAAATGAGAAAATTGAGTCACAGAGAGGTTAAGTGACTGGTTAGTCTGAGGTCACATAGCTGAGAAGTGATGGAGCTGGGACTGACAACCCGGGGCCCGTTCTCCCACGTGGCAATCATTGGCTGAGGAGTAGCTGCCTCTGTGAGACTGGGCGTGTACCCTTCAGTTCACCACGGTACCTGCCTGGCCTTCTTCATTCATTGATATTACTTGCCTGGCCTCTGCTGACATTTGAGTTTCAGATCTCTAATATGCCTCATCATCCCTTTACAAGTCTTACGGTTTTAGGGAGCTTATTGGGTTGGTAATGAGAATGGAAGCTTCATCTGAACCTGTCCAGGAAATAGAGTTTTATTTGTCCCGGATCCCATGCTGGGCTGGATGTGTCAAGGCAGAATCCCAGGGCCAAATTTAGCAGAGTGAATTGTTTCCCAAATGTAGGCCGCAGCATCTAATTTGAGCTGTACTTTAGTAACTGTGTGTGCAATTACCCAGTGAAAAGATGGGTGATGGACATGTTCAAGATGGAATCTGGGAGCATTGGACCAAACAATGTTCTTTTGTTCTTTCTCCTGCCATAAGAAACAGTTTTCTTCCCTGTTGGCTGTCTTGGTGGATTCAGCTCTTTCTTTGGTTGCTGGAAAGAACATCAAAGGTGTGGCTCCAAGACCAGCTAGTTGTCAAGAGACTGTGGAACTCACACCCTGCACCACAGTGTTTGCTGTGTGATGATGGGCTACTTCCTAAGCCTCTCTGGGCCTGTTTTCTGAGTAACATAGAGAGCCAGAAATATTTCCCTTGTCAAAGACCATTGGTCCTGTGAAATAAGTGGGGGCTCAGGGACTGGGTAGATTTCATTTCCATATAAGGGATGGTAACTGCCTTTAATTGTGCACTTACTATGTACAAAGTATTTTACATGCATTGTCTTATTTGGGACACACACTGATATAACACACACAAATGGAAGCTCAGAGGAGTTAAGAGATTAGTCCAAAATCACACAGCTAGTGAGTGAGTGGCAGAGCTGGTCAAAACCCATGGAAGCAGATGTAAAGGACTTCCCACTAGAAGGCTGGACAGGGACTTGGCAGGGACAACAAGGATTTACCCAGCAGGGAGGGAGTTGGTCAGTGAAATCCGCTCTCATTCTAATATTCTCTGAGTTTAAAGTCCTGTGACAATAGAAGCAAAGCCTTTTTGGCTACTCCACTGCTTTGTTTCCAGGCCCCCAGCACATTGGACACAGCATCATCAAGCTCCTGGCTAACTTGGGCAAAAGAGAATTGATAAGAAGCACTCACAGAACCAAAGAATAGCTGAACAACAGGTTTGGGAATGAAAAGGGTTTTGGCACCCTGAGGATCCAGACAGTATTAGAAACCAATGGGTTCAAGGCTGGGTGGCAATGATGTATCAGCTCCACCTACTTCTGACCCATCTTCTTTGGGCTTAATATCCAAATTCCTAGAAGAGAGTGATTGGTTCAGGTCAGTTCATGTGACTGCCCCTCGGCCAAGAGGTGATGGAGCCATTTGATTGACAGCTCCCTGAAATCTGTCCACAAAGGGGATGGAGTGGGCGGGAACAGTTCCCCTGGATACAAATGAAGGTGCTGGTAGCAGATGAAGAGGAAAGGATGCCAGCGAGGCAAAACTCAGCAGAGGTCCTCTGTAGAGGACTTCCTGGGGATGGACGGGGTGCCACGGGGTCTGGGGCAGCCCTTTCAGGAGCTGGGATAGTGATTGCTGGTTCTCCCCATCTGGAGAAGGACCACGTTAGCGTATACAGACCCTGAGGGTCCCTGCCCCATCTCCCTCTCTTGCCACTTAAGACCCCTGGCTCCTACCCTGAGCACCACCCCACTCCTGGTTGCGTGCCATCCTGGGAAACATGGTTGCAGCTGTACCTCGATCTTCTACTCTCCTTTTGTTTACCAAACATCTTGATGAGACCTGGGAAAAGGATCTTTAACATTGGACATTAGTGACTGTTATTATACGCCCATAGAAATCCTCTTCCCCCCTCCCCCCACCCCCAGTATTGAGTACCCATCTTAATCCTTGTCAGGCTTATTACACATGGAGATAAAGAGACATAGGGATTATACAATGATAATGCTGAGCAGCGGGGCAGCGTGGCTTCTGGAATCAGGCTGAGCTGGGAACTACCTCTGGACCACAGCAAACCTCTGTCATATTGGCTGCCTGTCTGCTGAGTCCTTGGCTCTTTCAATTGCACCTTCCCCTGTACTGGTCAGAGCTCAAGCACTAAGCCAAAAATTTGCTTCCTTGGCTACAAATTGGGGAGCTTAAAATACTGAGATCTGGGGTCCCACTCCCAGGTACTCTGATTTAATTAGTCTGTGGTTGGGTTTGGGCGTTAATATATTTTAAAATCTCCCCAGGTGATTCTTTTTATTTAACTTTATTGAGGAACAGTGTGTTTTTCCCAGGACCCATCAGCTCCAAGTCAAGTTGTTGTCCTTGAATCTTAGTTGTGGAGGGCGCAGCTCAGCTCCAAGTCCAGTCGCCGTTTTCAATCTAGTTGCAGGGGGCGCAGCCCACCATCCCATGTGGGAGTTGAACTGGCAGCCTTGTTGTTAAGAGCATGTGCTCTCACAAACTGAGCCATCTGGCTGCCCACCGGCAACTCAGTGGCAACTCAGCTGAAGTTGTTGTCTTTAATCTAGTTGCGGAGGGCACAGCTCACTGGCCCATGTGGGAATCGAACCGGGAATCTGAGCTCTATTGCTCAGAGCTCGTGCTCTAACCAACTGAGTCACCTGGCTGCCCTCCCCAGGTGATTCTAATGTGCAGACAGGAATGAGAACCACTGACGGGTTATAGCCTAGTACTTCAAGTTGCTGGGTCTTCCTCCCTCTAGAAAACCAAGATTCTGGGATAATAGCCTTGTCATGAGTCTTTGGAAGGACTTTCATGGTGGCAAAGCATGTAGAGCCAGATAGCCCTGGGTTCAAATCCCAGATCTTCCTCTCACTCGCTGTGTGCCTTTGGGCAAATGTCTTAACGTCTCTGAGATGTAGCTTCTTCATCTATAAAGTTGGGTTCATAGCAGAACCTCCCTGAAAAGGGTGTCATTAGGATTCAATGAGCTTGTATATGTAAAGCACTTGGCACAATGCCTAGTATAGACTAAGCCCTCAATAACTTAGCTGTTGTCATTATTGTTATCTGGCATTTCCAAGTTTTTATCTGAATAGCTCTCTGAACAAGAGAACCCCATGCAGGAAACTGGTCTTATGATATGCAGCAAAATCTCTAGGATCTCACTACCTGATGTGTGGTCTGGGGAACAGCAGTATCTGTATCGCCCCAGAGCTTGTTAGAAATTCAGAATCTCAGGCCCCACCCCAGGCTTATGAACCAAAATCTGCATTTTAACACGGTCCCCAGATAACCTGAATGTACTTTAACATTTGAGAAGCCTTGGACTAGACTATTCTGAGCTTAGGGCCTCATGTGAGGGTAACTAACTCTCCACTGTAGCCTTAAACCAAGGTAATTCGTGGTGAAATTTCAGACACCATGGTAGGGAGATATTTCTGATTAAAATAAGAGCTTCAATCATTCTGTAGGGGGTCAGCTGAGTGGCTCAGTTGGTTAAGAGAGAGAGCTCTGAGCAACAGGGTCGCCAGTTCAAATCCCACATGGGCCAGTGAGCTGTGCCCAAGCTGAGCTGCTGCTGAGCTGCCAACAGGTGGCAGGATGGCTCAGCTGGTGAGAGCACATGTTCCTAACAACAAGGTTGCCAGTTTGACTCCTGCACGGGATGGTGAGCTACACCCACCTGCTACTAAGATTGAACATGGCACCTTGAGCTGAGCTGCCCTGAGCTGGCAATGGGCGGCCAGATGGCGACTAGACTTAGAGCTGAGCTGGCTGTGTCCTCCACAACTAAGATTGAAGGACAACAACTAGGCTGTTACCCTTCCCCAATTCCCCAACACTGTTCCCCTTCCCCAATTCCCCAATAAAATCTTTTTAAAAAATCATTCTGTAGGATTACTGGGATGTTCACATCGACTTCTCTCTATGGGACTACACCCATTGTCAGACAGGAAGTCTAAAAACAGCTCTATATGACAAGTACTATCATTTATATGGTAAGTTGAGACTCAGAGAGGTTAAGGAACTTGCCTAAGGTCACACAGCTTATACAAAAAGGAGTCTTTCGAAGCCTACTCCAGGGCTCTGGCTCTTCTGCTTTTAGCTGACATGGAACCAGGAAGTAACCTCTGGATAATTCCCTATCTCCACTCTAGGGAAAGGGGAGTGTGGTCACTTTGCATCCCCTCCTTCCTTCTATACTCTTTCTGGCTGGAGTGGGAACATACCCATTGGAGGTACTCCCAGGGGCTGACACTCCATGTTGCTGTACAGAAATGCTTGATTATGATGATATTCCCTCCTCCCCATAAAGTGTATATATATTCACATGCAGGCTTGATCCTTATGAGTGCACGGGCTGAGTGTGCGTGAGACCTGACAAGAGCATAGCAGGGACGGAAAAGAAGTGCTCCCCTGAGCACTGTCATGTTTTCACAAATCTTTCTTTAAGCAAAGAATGTTTATTCCATTTTCAGTGTAAGGGCTGAAGGGTCCTTTCAGGCACAAGGAATATATAGTGAGCGGTCTCGGCTTCTCCAAAGGGGAAGGTCTCTTACTGGACTCACAGGGGGAATTAAACGAGTGGGGGTGAGAGAGAATCAAAACTCACACCAGATGAGAGCATGGAAGAGGCTGAAAAAAAAAACTGTCAATAATGATTAGGTGGTGGAAGGAGTGGGAGGGGGGTGATGAGGAACTGTGCCTTGTCCCCAGCTGTTGGGGGAAAACAGGGATATCCTGAGCAAGGGGGTGAAGTGACTAGATCTGGATGGCAATGATGTTAATGGTGATGGTTAGTTCATATTGAGGGCTCTTCTGTGCTGGGCATCCTAAGTGTCGTCTCATTGAATCCTGCAGACCTGCACCATTCAACATGCAGCCACCAGCCACATGTGGCTTTTAACATTTAGGTTTAGGGGCAGCCGGGTGGCTCAGTTGGTTAGAGCATGTGCTCTGAACAACAAGGTTGCCAGTTCGATTCCCATATGGGCCAGTGAGCTGCATCCTCCGCAACTAGATTGAAGACAACGATTTGAGCTGAGCTGTTGCTGAGCTGCCAGTGGGTGGTTGGATGGCTCAGTTGGTTAGAGTGCATGCTCTTAACAACGAGGTTGCCAGTTCTATTCCCACATGGGATGGTGGGCTGAGCTCCCCCATAGCTAGATTGAAAACGGTGACTGGACTTGGAGCTGAGCTGCACCCTCCACAACTAAGATTGAAAGACAACGACTTGACTTGGAGCTGATGCGTCCTGGAAAAACACACTGTTACCCAATTAAAAAAAATTATTTTTAAATTTAGGTTTATAGTAACTAAAATTTAAATTAAGTTCTGTTACACTAGCCACATTTCAAGGTTTTGATAGCCACATATGACTAGTGGCTATTATATTAGACAGCGAAGATACAGAACCTTCGCCATTGAAGAAGTTTCTATTGGACAGTCCTGGTCTAGGCCCTATCCACTCAAAGTATGGGCCACCAGTATCACCTAGGAGCCTGGTAGAAAGACAGGTCTCAGCCTTTTCTATTGATCTACAAAATCACCAGTTGGGGAAGTGTTTGGACATTATTCCTTCAAATATATATATTTTTTCAGCTCTCTCTCTCTCTCTCTCTCTCCCCCCCCTTTCTGGGATTTCAATTACCCTTATTTTAGGCCTTTTGATATTGTTCCACAGGTCTCTGAGGCTCCGTTCATTTTATTACTCAATTTTTTTTCTCATCTTACAAATGGATAATTTCTATTGAGCTATCTTCAGGTTACCTGGCTTTCTGTTCTTGTATACTCCAGTGCTAAAATGTTCATTATTTTTCATATTTTCTATTTCTCTGCTGAGATTTTTCATCTTTTCATTCATTATTTTTCTTTACATAATTGGACATAAAGTTGTTTTAAATCTTTATCTCATAGTTTCAATATCTGGGTCATCTCAGGATTCGCTTCTGTTGAATGGCTTTTCCCTTGAAAGTGGGTCACATATCCCTGGTTTTCTGCATGTCGAGCAATTTTGGATTTTATCCTGGATGTTGTAAATGTTTTATTATGGATTCTGTTATGTTGCTCCCAAGAGTGATGCTTTTGTTTTAGCAGGCCATTAAATTTGTTAGACTGCAAACTCTGTCTCAACTGTGTGCACGGAAGTTAAAATCTTAGTTGAGATCATTAATCGTTAGCTGTGAGATGCTTTGCGTCTCGCCTGTGCATGCATGATCTTGGGGTCAGCTAGAGACTTGGGCTGAGTCTATACCTAGAATTTGGGGTCCTTGTTCTCTGCTCTCTCCCCTCTAGGATTGTCCCTCATTATGACTAGGGCTGCCTTGGGTTGCATCCTTGGGTTCTTCAGGCCAGAAAGTTGCCAAGATTTCTCTGAGTGTTTTAGCTGCTCTGTACTGGGCTGCACCTGTGACCTGCCCTCAGAACAGAGCAGCAAAAATGAGAAAGCCATCTCACGCTTGTGCCTTCCTCCAAGAATCGACTTTCCTCTAAAAATCTATCTTTCCTTCCCACTCTCCAGAGATCTCGGGTAATTGCTTTTTGTATTTTGTTCAGAGTTCATCGTTGTTATATGCGGCATGGTTAGTCTGTTCGGATCTAACTCTGCCATACCACCAATAGAGCCCCGGACTTAATGAATCAGAATCTTCATTTTAATAGGACCCCCAAATGATTCGTGTGCAGTTGAGAAGCACCGCGCTAAACCACCCTAAGTGGATTTTGATCACTCGGTGTTTGATAAGTATATGGGGGCTCTCTGTGCTATTTTTGCAGTTGTTCTGTATGTCTGACATTATTTTTTGAGAACTTGGGTCAGTCATATAATAGTCAAAAAGGGCTTAGACTCTCAGTCCCAGCTGGACATTTCCTTGGTAAAAACTGTCATTTTCTTGGATTCTTATTATGTTCCAGGCCCCGGGCCAGCACTTTGTGCATCGTCTCCTCTTTCAAGCTTCACAATAGGTAAGTACTGTTGTCCCATTTTACAGACAAAGAGACTAAGGACCAAAGACTTAAGGGACTTGCAGGGAGTCACTCAGCAAGCAGGTAGCAGACCAAAAATTCTGCTTGGAATCCTGGTGGGGGTGGGGGTGGGGACAGGGCAGCAACGGTGGGTTAGAGCAATGGTTCTCAAAATGTGGTCCCTGGACCAGCGTCATCATCAGTACCACCTGGGAAATTACTGTAAAAGTGACTTCTTGGACTCAACCCAGGCATCCTGAATAGACACCCCGAGGGTGTCATAACAAGCTCTGCAGGCAATTCTGATCCTCCTGTTTGAGAACCCCCTGCTTAAAGGGGTGGTAGTTGCTGCCTGATGGCAAGCGTCAGCTGTTTGTCATCTTCTGCATTATTTATGAGGTTTTATTAATATGCAAATTTCTGACAATTGATTGGCTTGCCTGGCATGGCTCCATGCATCTCATAAATCAGAGGCCGCTGTGCTTTCTTGTGTAGTAATTCTCTAACTGTAAACCATTCTGTGGCTGCAATGAGATCAATAAACACGCCACTCAGAGGGAACTGAGCCAGGCTGGTTCCCCTGTGCCCAGAATTCCTGCTGTCTTGAAGCTTCTCTGGGACCCATGGAATTGCCAAGGAGTCCCCTGAACCTTGGGGCCTGGAGTCAGTGAATTGAGTTTGCATTCTGGCTTTGCCAATGACTGGCCGCGTGACAACAGCAAGTCATGTGACCTCCCAGCCCGTTTCTCCCGCTGTGAGGTGGAGGTGGTAGAACCTTAGGACTTGCTGGTATAAAAATGATTGGTTCTTGCTTTCTCCCAGTTTTGGCCTCTGAGGGGTTCAGTGACATGCCTAAAGTCACACGGCTCTCTTGTGGAATCAGGCTAGAAGCCAGGTGGCGTGGGTCCTTGTTCAACTTTTTTTTTTTAAACTTTATTGGGGAACAGTGTTTTTTTCAGGACCCATCAGCTCCAAGTCAAGTCATTGTTTTCAATCTAGTTGTGGAGGGCACAGCTCCTTGGCCCATGTGGGAATTAAACTGGCAACCTTGGTGTTACGAGCCTGTGCTCTAACCACCTGAGCTAACCGGCTGCCCCTCATCCAGCTTTCTTTCTCCCATTTGAGGACTTCCGGCTCTTTAGGAGTCCACCTGGAGGCTGTATGGAGCATGGCCAATTCCATTATTTTGCTGTTGCTGATGACGGGGTGGGAAGAGGGGTCAGTGTCAGGACTCTGGACATGTGGTCACTAGCTTAGCCCTCTTTGGAGACTGAGAGACAGGGCAGGCAGGAGACAAAACCAGCTGACAAAGGCAGCTACTGCCCCCACCTTGAAATATAAGCTCTGGTCATCTGCCTTGTTTTCAGCTTGTTTGCAAGCTACCTGGTTGGAGGGGCCGTCCAGCCTATACATCTTGGGTCCTTAAGTTCTAAGTCTCTGTCTGTAAAATGGTACAACAGTACCTACCTCAAGGAGCCATGGTGAAGACTGGAGGAGGTGATGCATGGCAAGTGCTGGCAATCAAGCCCGTCAAGTGACGTATCCTCCCTGAGCCTCAGTGTTCTCATCTGTGAAATGGGGATAATGACAGAAGTGCTCTTAAAGGGGTTGCTGGGATTCTTGCTATTGTTGCTGCTATTCCATTGTTTGGATGTATCCTAATTTATTAACTAGTCTCCTATGGGTGAACTTCTAGGTTGTCTCCACCTTTCGCTGGTACTGGTCCACAGTCCCTTATCCAGGTCCTCTGGGGTCACCTGTGTTTTGGGACTCAGTATTTTGGGACTTTAGGCAGGTTATAAGGTACATGAACCATATTCTATGTGATACCACTAGGGAGTGGGTTGGGAGGCAGCACCCTATAATCAAATGCACAAATAAATTCTGCAGTGAAAACCCATAAATATTCCCACTAAGTAGGATAAGTTAAGACTATAAAGAGCCTTACAATTTTCCAGGGCCGGTTTTACTAACAAGTGAGTGTTGGCTTCAAGCTCACGGAAACACCTTCAGTTTACAAAGCCTCCTGAATTTTTGAATTGCAGATACATCCATAACTAGGTACTCTGGCAAATATTTCTGTAAGATAAATTTCTAGAAAAGATGTTGCTGTGTTGAGGAGTCTGTCCAGTTTTAGACTTTTTATAATTGTTTAAAAATTCCCGTCCCCAATTATCCTCCGAGCAGTGCTAGTTCTGAGCTGATACGGCTGTAGAAGTGGAGGCCCCAGCCCCTGAATTCTGGGGTGGATGGAGGCCTGCTGGAAGCAGCAGGGTCTTGCCCACCCACTGTCCTTGGAGAGAGAGCTGAGTGGAAGTCACTCTATGTACCTGCCAGGGAGATGCAACTATGCCAGCAGAAGGCAGAGCTGGGCTTGGAGCAAGCAGAGCTCAAGGAAAGGAAATCCGAGCTCCCTTCAGTTTGCAGGAGAGGCAGGAAAAGTCTTTGGGGGTGCGGTCCTCAGAGCCTGGAACCCATGCCAGCTGGTGTTGGAATTAGCTCTGGCCCCTGTCCCATCCCAGAGCCTTGAGTCCTGGGGCGTGGGCTGGGCTGTGTTTCTCTCTCCATCTGTTTTTATGAGAAGGAAAAAATGATCTTGAATGGAGATGGAGGACCTGCTGTGGCCACAGCTGTTGGAGCGGATGGCATGGGGCTGGCATCAGGTGGGAGCCCAGGGGGAGGTGGCAGGTGCTGGGTACCCCCTGTATTCGGGACACAATGCAGGCATGTGAAAGACACAGGCGATGGCCTGTGATCCCCTTTTCCCTGGTGAGACTGGAACCGGCACAGTGCATAGCACTTAGTGGGAACTTTCTACGTGATTAGATGGAAGGAAGAACAGAAAGAAGATGCCAGAAGCCAAGTGATTCAGCAGTCAGGGCTAAAATGGTCTTTGATGATCACCCTATGTCCCCATTTTACAGATAGGGAAGTGGAGGCCCAGAGGAGTCAAGGGGTTTGCCCAAGGTCACCCTGCTGGGGGGCCCTTCGAAACCTTCACCAGCCTCTTCTATCGAGTCACGCCATTTCTTTGACTTCAGGTTCCCCATCTGTCAAATATGCATCCTGTTCCTGACCAGCTCCCCTGCCTATTGGCCGTTCCTCTACCACGCACACTCCTTCCTGCCACAGGGCCTTTGCACAGCTCTCTGCCCGGTGGCTGGGCACCTGGATGCTGGGGCACCAGCTTCAAATCCCACCTTTGCCACTTCCCTGCTGGGCGACCTTGGGAAAGTGTCTAATTAGCTCCATTAGTGCTCTACTCACTACACAGGAAAGTTGGAGGTGTTGTGAGCTCCCCCCGGGGAGGGAAGGACCCTGGCAGGTTCTTAAGTGCCGAAGCCATTGACTTTTGAAGGACGCTTCGGGGAGGAGACAGTGTTTCAGGCAGGAAAACTAAATTACGTGGTCATAAATCCTCAGAAAATTGCTACTTTCTCTCTCCTCCCCTATACCCTGCCATCTTATGAAGTCACAAGATGCTCTCAAAAGCTTAGCATCTAGGATAGGATCTAGGGCAAGACATGTGCTTAAGCGAGAGCAAACCTCATTCCCTGGATACTGTAAAATGTGCTGATTCTCCTTGGGTTAGAAATATGGGGACTTTTCATAAATGGCAAAAAAAAACCTGTTTTTCTGAAAAGAAGAGGGCAAATGCAAGCCTTGAGAGCAGCCCAACAGATACTGGCCTCATCTTTGGCTGCAGATGTGGAATAGGCCTGCAGCTTATATAGCTGCCCATAGCAGAGAAAGCTTATACCTATGAGTCTGGAGGACACTGGAGGGGAAACTTGCACTAGCACCTTATGTTTTCTCCCGGGATTTAGTTTCAAATACATCCTGCTTGCCACGGCCCTGAAAGGTCACAGCCCTGTCTCCTGCTCATGTCCTATTCCCTTCTGTTCTCCTCTCTCACTCTGCTCCAGCCACGCGGGCCTCCTTGCCATTCCCCAAACATAATAGGCTCTTTCCAACATCAGGGCTTTTGGACTTTCTGTTTCCTCTGCCTGGAATGCTCTTCCTGACATTTTTCTGCAAGTAGTTCCTTCTCGCCCTTCAGGTGTCAGTTCAATGGTCACCTCCTCGGAGAAGCTCTTCCAGCCACCTTATTTAAGGTGACACATGTTCTCCCATGACCTCTTTCTCTTGTGATGAGAACTGTAAGCATCTACTGTCTTAGCAACTTTCAAAATAGGCAATATTGTATTATTAACTATATTCTCCATGCTGTACATTATCTCACCATGACTTATTTATTTTATAGCTGGAAGTTTGTACCTTTTGATCCCCTTCACCTGTTTCTTCCAACCCCAGCCCCCCACCTCTAGCAACCACCAATATGTTTTTTGTATCTGTAGCTTGATGGTTTTGGGTTTTTTGTTTTGTTCTTTGTTTTTTTTAGATTCCACATATAGGTGAGGTCTTATGGTATTTGTCTGTCTCTGTCTGATTTACTTCACTTAGCATAATACCCCCAAGGTCCATTCATGTTGTCGCAAATGACTAGGTTTCACCCTTCTTTACGGCTGACCAATATCCCGTTGTATATATGTAGCACGTCTTCTTTATCCATTCATCCGCTGATGGACACTTAGGCTGCTTCCATAGCCTGGCTATTGTAAATAATGCTGCAATGAACATGCAGTGTTTTCATTTTCCTTGGATAACTACCCAAAAGTAGAATTGCTGGGTCATAAGGTAGCTCTATTTTTAATTTCTTGAGGAACCTCCATACTGTTTTCCATAGTGGCTGCACCAGTTTGCATTGTCAGCAACAGTGCACGAGGGTTCCCTTGTCCAGTGCACATGTTCTCCCATTATTTTTTTAATCACGTCCCCCTGTTTTTTCCCTCACAACATTTACTGCAGCCCTTAATTATTTTATTAATTTATTTTACTTGTTTACCTATTTTTTTTAAACCTGTTTACTACTGCCTGCCAGAAGAGAGAAGAACAGAGGCCTGCCCCTGGACTCTTGAAATCTAGAAGGACAATTTCAGGATTGGGGTGATGAGGGTAGACTCATATGTACACTGCACATCCAGGGAGTGCTATTCACTTAGGTCATTGGCTCTCGAGTACGGATAATTTTGTCCCCAACCCCTTGGGGACATCGGGCAATGGCTAAAGATATTTTTTATTGTCACAACTTGGGAGTGGGGTGGGTAGAGAGCCAGGGATGCGTCTAAATATCCTACAACGCACAGCACAGCCTTCCACAACGATTACCTGGCCCAAAATGTCAATAATGCCAAGGATGAGAAATGCTGACTTAGACTACAATGTGACTGTTACTCATTCACATTACCTTGGCCTTCACACAGGTTCAAGCAAGTCCCCTAGAGAAAAGCCCAGCTGTTTGGCGCTGTCTGTGGTGCTGAAGTCAAACCTCCCCTCCTGAGTCCCTACAGCTTGTCCAAACCCCAGCCTTTCTCCATCCCATTTGGATCCCTGTTCCAATTCCACCTCAAATTGTTGTACATAGACTTCTACCACACCACAGTGGGGAGGTTCTTAGAAGTCAGCTACTCTAACCCCCTCTTTTGTAGTAAAAGAAAACCGAGGCCCAAAGTCCAGATCTGCCATTGCAGTAGAAGATGACATTGTAACAAAGCACCATTTACCTGCAGCTTATGAAACGCAGGTGTCGTTTATCTGGGCGCTTTCCTGCCCAGGACAACATGGCCAATGAAGTTTTGCCACCTGAGGCTTGTTAATGAAGTTGTCCCCTGATTGAGAATCTCCTTGAAGGATCTTGTCCCTTCATCACATCAGCACTAGAGAGAACATGACTTAGAAGGTTTGCTCCTGTGGTGCTCCAGGCAGCCTGGGTGGGCAGGCCCTCCCTGGTGCCTTGGGGAGAGATAGCCTGTCTGCCAGGGCGCTAATTGATTCTTTAGGTTAGAACTGTTTTGTGTGTACACACAAATCTGGGCATCTGTCCGCTTAATGTGACGCCAAGTGTTTCCTGTGAGTTTCACAGTCCCGGGCTTTCGCTTCTGACTTCATGTAACTTTGCTTTGTGAAAACATCGATTTCAGGAGGCTATTTTGTTCATGGTGGTCTTCACTGAAAGGCATTATTTTCATGCATCTCGAGGGAACTGTCACCTAGAGCTGCCTTCTATTGAGGGCTGAGTAAGTGTCAAGCACTTTATATATTGTCTCTAATCTCAACAACTCCCGTGAAGTGCGACAGTATTTGCCTCATTTTAAGATGAAGGAACTGAGTCTCAAGAGAGACTTGCCCAGGGTCACAAAGCAGGGACATGGCAGGGTTGCAATGTTAACCCCATCTTTGTTGTTTTTCCTCTGGATCTGTTCTCAAAGTGGGGTCTCCAGGCCAGCATCAGCATCACTGGGAACTTGTTGGAAATACACATTTTCAGACCCGCCCCCGCCTTTAATGCATCAGAAACTCTGAGGTGGGGCCCCGCAATCTGTGTTTTACAATGGCCCAGGTGATTCTGTGAGAACCACTTCTCTAGAGCTTCCTTCCTTTCACTCCTCACCAGACCTTTCTGCTAAGAAGAGAGAGAGCGTAGTAATGAAGAATTATCTGGTATTTATTCAGGGAGGAGAGTTTAACCACTCAGGACCCCTTCTTCCCAGGAGCAGGTCGCTGAGCCTCTTAGGGTTTAGCATTATCAGGGAAACTTCTTCACCTTGACCTAAGGGAGAAGCCTTATAGCTACTGAGCTGCATCAGTTTCCCCAATGTGATTAGCTTCTGAACACCAAAGAAGTTCTTGCCTGAGCTCTCTGGTGGCTGGGAACTTCCTTGTCTGATTTGCCCACCACTGGGTCTGGCTCAGTTCCAATGTTCAATAAATAGCTGATGGACATGCATGGAACAGACCAGCCTGGGGGCTCAGGTGGCTACAGCCACAGGATATTTGTCCCCTATCAGAATGGCTTCTGACTCAGAAATTTTGAAAGTCCTCTGGCCCCACCCAGTACATCATTCACCCACGTGACACATCTCTAGGACTGCAGGAAACATCCCTCAGGGCCTTGCGATGTTGCATCAATCAAAGAGTTTTCCACATTTTTTCCCTCCCCCAAAGAACATAGAGGGTTTGCAGTGGCAGCTCACCCTTTCCTGGCAGTCACAAATCTTTCCTAGGTTGGGAAAAAGGTGGTTGGTCAGGGCTTCCTGTTTCTCAGGCCAGCTTTTCATCTTCCAAGATCTTGAATGATGATGGTGGCAAATGGGAACTATTGTCCTGGTTGCTCGCTCACGGGTTGTGAAAGAATTCATGAGGCACAAAGGAATAGAAGGTACGAAGTTTATTTAAGAAGAGAAACACTGGCAGAAGAGTTGCTGACCAGAGTCTAGGGTAGATGGCTGTGCTGAGTTTCTGTTTAGATGGGGTTTATATTCTCCAACCAGCATGTAAACTACTTCAGCCTGTATTGGAATCTTCTATTGTGTTCAGCTTTAGCCATCGGAGTTGGGGAAGGTACTGTTAAAATTGTTATGCATGGTGCCAACTTGGGCCAGTGAAGCAACGTCCTCCACGGCTGGACTGAGGAGCAAGGCAGCAGCGGCTTGTCTGTTCCCCTTCCCCCGGTTCCCCAGCACTGTTCCCATCCCCCCAATTCCCCAATAAAAATCTTTTAAAAATATTGTTATGCAGATGTTGTGTAATCTTTTTTTTTTTAAGAGGACTTTTTTTTTAAGGTTTTTTTGGGGGAATTGGGGGAGGGGAACAATGCTGGGGAATCAGAGAAGGAGAACAGACAAGTTGCTGTCCTTTTGTTCTTCAGTCTAGTTGTGGAGGACGTTGCCCCACTGGCCCAAGTTGGCACCATCATTGTGCTCTTCCCGGGCGAGGCAGATCGGTGGCCGGCTTCTGGACGGCCGCTCACTGCAGCTGCTGGCCACTCACGCTGGCTGCTGGCTACACACGGTAGCCCATGGCAACCCACTGCCACATGGGCTGCAGCCCACGCCATCACCGGCAACTCAAGGCAGCCCAGCTCCAGGTTGAGCTGTTGTTCAGCATCTTAGCTGT
>NW_017731479.1:3952891-3976128 GCF_001890085.2 Hipposideros armiger
TGTCCCCCATGTCCCCATGGCAACACTGCAGCTGCGTATTTATGCTGTCCAGCCCCCTCCCTCTCTCCCTCATCCCACCCTCCCAACCAACAGCCATCAACTGCACCCCCACATCTCTGAGACCACCTCTGTTCACTTTCCTCGCCCATTCAGTTTTTTAGAGTTCAAGTCTACTCTTGATTCCTGTGTAACTGACTGCTTTGTCCTATTTCTCAGGCAAAAAAGCTGGATTGAAGGACCCTATTCTACTCCTACAAATGGGGTACGGTAGATGCAGGATTTGATTCTAGGCCTTTCTTTTGGAAGCAAAGTCTGTGTTTTGGGGTCTGTTTGGCCTATGGAACTTGGGACTCGGCCGCCAAAGCCCTGTAAAAGGAGTCTGGGTGGATCTGAGGACGGAGCAGTGCCTTTAGGATCAATGTGGATGGCCATGAGCTAGCCTTTTTACCTTGCTCACTGCCCCAGTTTTCCCACCTACAGCTGCACAATGTCCACGACTTCACGTGTTTGTCGTTATACTCACATGAAATAATAATGACTCTGAATGATATTTTAATAACAATAGCAGTGGCTGTGCTTTATTGAGTACCTGCTCTGTGTGCCAGGCATGATAGCTGGAGATCTGTAAGCTTTATCTCCTTTACTCCTCATTCCTTGGAGGGAGGAACTCTGGGCCTTAATTCTTTCATTTGTATAATGGGGACGTATCGTAATTACCACGTAGAGCTGTTTGAGTCTTTAATGAGTTAATGTAGTAAGTGATCAGAATGGGACCTGGCACACAGCAAGCACCTCCTAAGTGTCCTATCACCCTGCACATCTTGTAGCTGGGGAAACTGAGGCTCAAAGAAGTAAATGATTTGCTCAAGACCACTGATAAAAGTGAACTGGCATCTTAAGATGATTAACCATAGAGCTGGGAGGACTATGGGGTGGAGCTGGGGCCCCTTGTTAACTCTCTAGTCCTGACTTCCTGTTAAACATTGTGGTAACTTCGGGGGAGGCGTTAAAATAAATAGAGTGGCCAGCTTGAGGAGGCTTTCTTTTGCACGTGTGCTGCTGGTTGGAGCTCTGGTCGGAAGTGTGTTTTCACACACGGCTGGGGTGGTCTTGTTTCTTTTTCTTTTCCCGAATAAACCGCTCTTTTGGTGGATTTTCTGGAGAGGTGTTTTGTCCAGTCGACACCACACAATTGAGAAGTGGCTGACCCAGGTCTTAAACCTGTGTGTTAGGACTCCAATGCCTGCTCTTTCGCCTCTCCGTTCAGACGCCCCCACTTGGCAGTGCCCCTGGTTTGCGTGCCTTGTCCTCCCCCAGACACCAGGGTGAGATATACCCGCTCTGTGGCTTTAGTCTGTCCTCTCTTAGCCCATGGATGTCCCATGCCCACTCTCTGAGCCTCCAGGGCCATGGAAATAAACTGCAGAGCCTGAGAAATAAATAAAAAATTAGCTGCATGCTCCCAGTGTCCAGAGGCTATGGTGGGCATTGAATTATTCAGGCTGTTTGGGTGTGAGCTGTTAGTTTTCTGCGGCTCTTGCCTTGACGGCTGCCCTGACAGATTGATGGATGAGCCAGTAAAATACTTGGAGGCCAGGAGGAAAATTCTTAATCATAACTCACTGACGGGAGCGAGTGTTTTTCTCTGCACTGGCAGTTCCAGAGATTTAGCCCGGCTCGGGCCTTCCCTTGCCTTCCTCTAAAGTGGCTGGAGATGCCGACTGCAGACTCATCCTTGGCGACTTGCTGAGGGCTTGATGCAGGGCTTTTAAGAATGGAGCCCGTTCGTTTTATTTTTCATTTTTTTAAAATGAAGGTGTAATTTACATAAAAGGCATAAAATCTGAATTGTACAGGTCAATGAATTTTTACATTTGTGAACATGGTATAACCAACCATTCAGATCAAGATACGAAGCATTCCTATTCTTCTAGCTTGTCTCATTCGCCTTTCCAGCCAATACCACCTCTGCTCCCAGAGAATGGCTTCTTCGCGAGCACTGTTTTTTTTTTTTTTTAGATTCATTCATGTTGTTGCATATATTAGTAATTTGTTCATTTTTATTGTTGAGTAGTAGTACTCCATCGTATGAATACACCACTATTTCTTTATCCATTTTTCCTACTGAGGGACAACTGGGGTGTCTCCAGTCTTTGTCTATTATATATAAAGCTGCTAAAAACATTTGCATACAAGTCTTTGTGTGAACATGTGTTTTTATTTCTCTTGGGCATTTACCTGGGAGAGACATGGCTGTTCTTTAGGGTACGTGCTTATTTCGTTTTTAAAGAAATAGCCAGGCATTCTTTCAAAGTGGTTGGACTGTTACAGGAGTCTCAATTCTTCTTGCCGAGGCAGTGAAGAATCAAAGGCCAGCAAGCTGATTAATATGCAAGCAGAGTTTATTAGTGATACATTCTCAGGGAAGAGAACGGGCCTAGCCGAGGTGGGAGAGAAGTGGGGAGGAAGTCCTTGTTTAGAGGACTTATAGTTTGCTGGGTGGGGTGAGGGAGTTACACATTGATTTGGGGGAAAGGGGTGCTTGCTTTTCCATGGAGGGCGTGACCTCCTAAGATGGGTGGAGGACGCCTGTTGACTCAGAATCCTTACCTTGCTCCAGACCACCTCTTGTCATCTGTTGTAAAAACAGATAGTGGCTGGAGGCAGTTAAGCAAAGCTTGCTAGGAGCTTTTTGTGTAGGCACTATGGACCCCTCCCATCCCTCCTCCTCCATTTTCTAACTTCTACCTAACAGGACCGTTTTACCCTTCCCATCAGGTGTGTATGACAGTCTTCCCACATCCTCACCAACACTCAGTATAGTCAGTCTTTTCAATTGTAGCCATTCTGATGGGTATATAGTATTATCTCGTTGTGGTTTTGTTTTTGTGTAACGCTGGTGAGCATCTTTTCATGTGCTTATTGATTATTTCTGTGTCTTCTTTTGTGCTGTATCTTTTCAACTCCACCTCAAGCCCCAGCAATACTGTTTCTACTGCATGAGGTCTTCTTCTTGGACTTGGGAGCTTGAAGGGGGCTGGTCTGCAGGGATGAGAGTTAATGCCCAAGGGCAACCCTCAAACGATGGAGATGGGATTTGATAGATAAATGACACGACTTCCCATTCCTCCAGGGGGTTGACTCCCAGGTATGTTTCCCAAGGATCCTTTGAAGGGCCCCAGTAGGACTGAGCCCAGTTGCTCAATAAAGTCACCAGCTCATGAACACAACCTTTAGTAGCTGTTATCCCCTCCCCATCTCACTTCCCCTCTCCTTTGCTTACTCTTTCTGGGATTGCTTCTCAAATAAGCTGCATGTGCCTGAGACTTTGTTTCAGGATCTGCTTTGAGGGTAACCCAGACTAACACGGGAGACACCCCAGAGATTAGCAACAGCAGGAAGCTGCTACCTCCTCCCGGGGGCTGGAAGGAGGGGCTGGTGTTACTGGTGCCCAGGGGGCTGGGAGCACCTGGCAGAAGTTGGCATTGCGGTGGGCTTGTCCCAGGAACACTGTTGCCACCAAGAAGTCCAACACCGTCAGACTCACACCCAAATCAGAGAAGGAAGGGGAGAAATGCCTTGCCTCCTCCTTTCTCCCCACCGAACCCAGCTGACCCACGAGCCTGGGAAATGCAGCCCCCGGGATGCAGAGCTGAGCCAGGGAAGGACTAGGCACGGTTATAGGGCAAACGGGCCCTATAGGCCCAGTGGGAAACAAGTGGGTAGGGGGTCCTTTCCAGGTACCTAGGACAACCCACTGTGCCTCTCCGGTGGGCACCCAGACCGGATGCAGGAACCACTCTTCGCTGCTGCTTCTCCCCGCAAGGCTCTGTACAGGCTGCTCTGTCTCTCAGCCACTTGCATCCTAAGCGTGACATCTGTCCCTTCGTGCCGGGGCACAGGGCTTGGCCCGGAGCCCTTCCTTCCTGGGCCCCTTTAAGCTTCTGTTTTCCCCAGGGTGGTGGGATGCTTGGGTATCCGTTGTCTGCAAGATTAAAACCCACCCGGGTGGAAAATGGAAGGTGGCGTGCCAAGCACAAGGATTCCTTTCCTCCACAGCGGGAAGGCAGCCCTCTGAGCTAATGCCAGGGACACCGGATGGCTCTGCGGGCAAGGCCCCTCCCAGCAGATGGGATTTACAGACCTCAGTGCCCTGCAAGGGAACACGTGCGCAGGAGAACACAGGAGAAAGAAACCCAGACTGGGGCCTGCGTGCTCCTCCCAGCCCATCCATTAACAAGTCAAGTGACCTTGGGCAAGTCACCTCAACTCCCCCAGCCTCTGCTTTGCCATCCATAAAATGGGATCATGATACTCTGTTCACTTTTCTTACAGGGCGTGGAGTGGATTCATATACAAAGAAAGAACCTGTTAACAGGATGAAGGTTTAAAAAACCTTTTGCCTCTATTCATTCTCCTCCTCAGAAAGGCACCGTTGTAAGGAGGTGTGCCGGAAAGTCTAATTTACCTTGAGTCCTGTCACGTGGTGGGAAAACTCTAAAGTGGCCTCCAGTGATTAACAATCAATTGAGGGGGTACTTTATAAATGCTTGTTAAATGCCTGACTCCATCAACGCCAGCCCCGCCCCACTTACTAAATCAGATCTAAGTTAGTATTTGGTAGTCCAAGCTCCTATGTCTGGTCCCAGCCCTTCCTACCTGACCTCTTTCCCACTGCTCCCCAATTTGCAGCTTGCACCCTACTGGTGTCTGTCATCTCAGTGTGCTGCTGGGCTGTGGCGTGGCTGCATCCCTGTCCCAAGGGCCACGGCTTCCGTTACACTATCCTCTCGAGCGCTGGAACCAGTTCCCACCACACCTCCGGGCCTGGCCCAGGCCAACTCACAGCTGTGAGCCACTCCATCCTATCCCAAGTGCCCCATAGGTGGGGAGGATTTGGCTAAGTGGGAGGACTGAGGGGAACATTCTGGAAAGGGGGCACAACAGGAGCGAGGGCCCAGGAGTGGGGATGAGTAGCGCCTCAGCAGAGAGCAGCAGGGATAGGGGTTGGGGGGTGGAGACGGGCCAGATGGAAGGGGCGGGTAAGTGACTGAGCGCCTGTTCTGGGCCAGACACTGTGCTGAGCTCAATACGCTCATTCTCATTTAAGCTGTGGCACAGTCTTATGACGACCTCTGTTCACAGTCGCTAAATCCCAGGCTCTGGAGTTAGATGGCCTGGACTCAGCTCATAGACGAGCTGAGATGGGGATTTGAATGGAAATGGAGAACCCCAAAGGCAGGTGAGGTTTCACAGGGCCCAGCTCTGGGGACTCTCAGGACCCACTCCCCTCATCTAGTCCTGACCAGGAACCACTTTGTAAAGCCCCTAGGAAAGGGTCATATTTGTGGCGTGTGCGGACCAAGATGACGATTTTAGGCTCTGGAGTGAGACAGCACTGGTTCAAGTTCGGGCCTCTCCACTAAATTGCTGTGTGACCTTGTGCCTCAGTCTTTTCATCTGCAAAATGGGGATAATAACTATTACATACTCATAGGGCTTTAGCCAAGATGAAGTGAGACAATGAAGTGCTTAGCTCATAGTGAATCCATAATATAGGTGAGTTCATGTATTGTTATTATTATTATTTTATTAAACTTTAAAACTGGCTTCTGAAGAAGGAATATATGAGCGGGAGCCATTTGTCGTCCCCCCTGAAGCATCCTCTCTTCCCACATCCCTGGGAAGGGCGAACGGAGAGGGCAGGAGGCCTGAAATTCCTCCCAGGTATACAGTCATGCCCACCCCTGGCATACCCCTCTTGGCCTTGCAAAGCCTGGACAAACACTACATTGTGATAACAAAGGGTGTGGCAAAAGGCAGGAATGGCCTCGAGAAATATTTATGGGGCTGTCACACGGATAGTCTCCAGATTTCCCTGACAGTCCCAAGGTGAAGAAGCAATTTTGTATCTGCCATTAATCTTGCAAATAAATGCACGAAGTGGCCGCAGCTGCAAGTTTTCGTATTAATTGATGGCGGCTTCAGAACTGGAGTTTATAGCTCGTTAGGCAGGGCTGGGAGCGGTGGACCCATTGCACGCATCTTGCAGTTGTAGTCACCCCATGGCACATGCAGCCCTGGCCTGTTGGTGGGCGATGCTTGGGGCTCCCCACCAGCTTCAGGACTGGTATCCAGAACCCCAAGGGGAGGGAGAAGGGGCCGTAGGATTGGAGAGCGGCAGGGTGCGGAGGACCTGGTGTGGTCCCCACACCTGAGTGAGCTCAGGGCTGTGAAAGAATGTGGTGCTTACCCTTGGGAGACAGGGTTCAGGTCTGGCCCCTCACTCTTCACCTGTGGGAACCTGGGTCACTGCTCCTCTCTGAGTCTCAGGTTCATCATCTCTGAAATGGAGATTATACCAATGCTTAATACAGAAGGTTACTGTGAGGGTTACATGAACTACACCCTTATCTTTAGGTACGAGTAATGCTGCTCATGGGATGTGATTACCAGGTCCTAGAGGAATCTTTCCTACAAACCCCAATTCCATCTGCTGGAGAATGGCAGAAATACACCCATTTATGCTCCATCTCTCAAATATGTATATATATACATGTTCAAACACAGTGAGCTGTCATCCATCACTGACACCCCAGGGTGGGTAGAGGATTGAAGAGCAGGGTTGTTTGGGGAAAGGGGTGGGAGAAACCAGGAGGTACTGGGAGTCTGGAAGGAGTGGGAGAGGATGTCTGACACATGCATAGGACTTTACAGTTTATATACGACACGCATAGTCGTTAGCTCATCTGCTCACCTCCTAAGTCAAGAAGTGGACAAACAGGCTCTGGAGACAGCAACTTCGCTACTTTTCCTGCCTTCACTTGTACTGAAATTTCTGAGTGACTCTCACGTCTCCCCCTGTGTCTCAGGCCATCTGCTGGGTGCCCCTTCCATCATAGGTTCACTTCATGCCTCAGAGCCTTCTCCAAAGCACTCCTATGAGCAACCACTAACTCAACCACTCACTCATGTGTTCAACCAGCCAGTTAAGTGGCCAGACAATGAACCAACCAACCAGCGAATTGACCAGCTAATCAATCAATGAACTGACCATCGAACTATCTAACTAACCACTTAGTCAAGTAACTAAACAACCATCCAGCCATCCACCAGCGGACGAACCAGCCAACAAATCAACCAACTAGCCAACTAATCAGTGAACCAGTCAACCAGCCAACCAAATACTCAACCATTCAATAAATCACCCAACCAACCCACAGACCAACCAATTAATTAAAAAACCACTAACTAACAAATCAACCAACATATACTGGTTTTGGGCAAATCTGTACAACCAGACTCTGATTGGCCCAGGGGAAGGGCCATCTGTCTCCTGTTTGAGCTTTCAGCCACTCTCCTGAAAGGGGCCTGGCCCTTGCACTGCCTCCCTGCATAGCCAGCCCTAGGTCAGGCATTTTCTCTTACAGGCCCAACTAGAGCAGCGGTTCACAAACTGGGTTCCTTGGGGCCCGGGGTTCTGTGGAAGGTCCTTGGGGCTGCACTGGAAGGCAAGGGCAACCAGGTGGGTGGGGACCGGGATTGTCTTCCCTGCTTTCTACATTGGGATTTTGAGCAAGACTTCATTTGAAGAAAGGTCAGATGTCTTACAAACCATTTTTTAAGTGTTTAAAACCCATAGCATTGGGTCACATGTTCAGCTCTTAGGGTCAATGACTGTGTCCCTTGGGTGTGGGGGAGGCGTGAAGGAGACCCCGGACTCTGCACCTGGAGCTTCCAGTGGGCAGAATGTAGTGAAAGCCCAGAGGCGGCCGCCTGCGTCTCCCTAGGACGTGGGATGACTGAGTTCTGAGGCAGAGCGGTTGGGAGACGGATGTACTTAGAAGTTCTCGGAGACCCACACGTGAACGAGGGGCTTAGTCTAAGCAGCCGCTGACTTCATGTCCGCACCTGTTTCCAAGCAGACCTGCTTCCCACGATCCAGGGTCTGCTGGAATTTCCAAACAGCTCCTGGCAGGGCATGGGATGTCCTTGGATGCAGCTCCCAGTAGGAACTGACTCCAGAGGATCTTCCGCCCTGGCTGGGGCTGTGCATCTGTTTCTCGGAGTCACCGCACGGAAGGGCGTGTGTAGGAAGACCACGTGTCACACCGCTCCCCGCACCCGGCCCTCAGAGGCCCCCGGGCAGGTGTGCAGCTGGCGACTTCTTCGTGGGTTTCAGCTTCCAAAAGCCAAAAAGCAGCCAAATAGAGCCCGGGGTTCCCCCAGTGGGAGAGGAGGCACGGCGTTGGATTGAATCCCACTTCATGTGAGACCTTGGGCAAGTCACTTCCCCTTTCTGAGCCTCTGTTTCCTCTTCAGTAAAATGGGGCTGGTCAGTGGTTGCCATGGAAAAGTGTAAGGCCAAGAGTAGGACACGTCTCTATTTAATGGGACCCCCCCTACACACACTTTATGAATGGGGAAACTGGCCAAGCAGGGGATTTTGGGAAGAGCTGGGATTATAATTGTGGTTTCTGAGTTGACGTCTCTTTTTGTAACCCCGAGACATCTTTTCCTCCATCTCTGGGGAATATTTTCCTCTGGCAAGTTAGAACCAAGCCCTGACTGGGAAAGCTTGGATCTAGCTCTGTCCAGACACCTGGGGATGACTCTTGATCTGCTCACCGTGCTCCCTGTCTTCCCGGCAATGCTGCCCATCTCAGCAGGCGTGGGTTGAGATCTCTCCCAAGGTGCATTAAACGTCCCCAGCTGGCCTGCCCACCGAGCCCAGGGTCTATCATTTATTCAGAAGCATCACCTAAGTTCCTGATTTATTGGTGACAGGCTAGCTATGTTCTGTAGGCAGCTGTGGTCATGCCATTAATTTTTCAGAGATTAAGGGTATGATGAGGAAGATAAATTTAGGGATTCTGGGGATTCTGGGAGTGCAGCTGCTGGGAAGGGTCCCCATCCCCCTTCATGTTCACCTGGCAAGAAGCGAGGGTCTTTCTGCTGCTTTTCAGGATGAAAAACATCCTGTAAGGAGGAGATTTGGTCCCAGAACAGGCTGTCTCTCCCTGGAGTCACTCTTATGCTGAAACGTAGTCTGTTTTGAGCTGGAGAGTCACAGATGGTTAGAGTCAGACAAGTTCTTGAAATCATGCAGTTCAGTCCTCTCGTTTTGCTGATGGAGAGGCCCAGGGCGGGGAAATGACCTCAGGGGCACTCAACCAGGGGGCTGCATCCTGGACCCCTCCATGCCCCTTTTAGGGTGCCTTTCTCCTGGAGGTGGGGATGAGCCACACAGTGGAGGAAAGGGACTTGTGAGGGGCCCTGATATCTTCCTAAGCACCCCCACTTACAGAAAAGGAGCTGAGGTTCACAGAGGACCCTTGACCTCCTGACTAAATTGCACAGGGACCCTTGGTTTTGCGCGGCTTCCCCTAGCACCCACCACAGTGCTTAGAATATAACAGTTGCAATAATTATTTTATTTTTTTATTAGTTTCAGGTGTACAAAAACATTGCCATAGTTATACTTTTCACCCCTCACAAAGTGACAACCCCCCTCCCCCAGCAATAATTATTTGTTGAATAAAGGAAGACATAAATGTTTATCAGCAGATCTGGAACCAAACTCATGTGATGTAAAGGCTGTATCTGGGCTCAGTGGCCAGTTTCGGTAACGGCAGCCTCACTGCTGCACAGTCTGTCCCGTTTTATGTATGTATTTCCTGTAAGGTAATGAGCAGCAGAGGGGGAACTGGAATTCCCACAGGTGGAAGCTCTGTCTTCCAGACAGTGGGAATTTTCTACTGGGGCTTTAAAAGTCCCAAGAGACATGAAAGGGCTAAACAGCCCCCGCTTAGCTTTGGGGAGATAAGTACCTCCTCCCCTTTCAGGTCAACTCCATTGGGGGAAGAGTTACTTGTGAAGGCTTCAATGCTAAGGCTGGCTTCCGGGGAAGCACCTGAAATAGATCCGTGGAGGGAGGCCTGAGAGCTGGAGTAGGGTGGGAAAGGCAGCCAGACAGAAGTAACAGGCTGCAGAGTGCAGTCAGAGGGGAAGGCGAGGGAAGGCCTGGGGCGTCTTCTCTTTGCAGACAGTGCCTGGGTGATTTTGCACCAACTGAACACAATGATGAGGCCATGACCTGGGTGAGGACCCTGCCCCAGCAGAAACCATGAGCCAGTTCTTGAAACAGGAACGCAAGATTGGTTGAAATAATAGCATCCAATTCCAGGAGACAGAATTCAAAGACTTTGTTTCAATGTAACAGACATTTCCTGAGCACCAATTCAAAGACTTTGTTTCAATGTAACAGACATTTCCTGAGCACCTACTGTGTGCTGAGCTCTAGGCAAGGCTCTGTGGGAGTTAAGACAGGCAGGGTTGAGGCAATTAAATGAATGAACTCTGGAACCAGACTGCCCAGATCTGAATTCCAGCTCTACCACATACTAGTCAAGTGACCTTGGGGGTTAAGTCACTTAACTGAGCCTCAGTTTCCTCATGTGTAAAGCGGAGATAACAGTGACAGCGTTGTTGTGAGGATTAAACAAATTAATACACACAAAGTACTTGGCACGATGTCGGCACATAGTATGTGCTCAATAAGTATTGTTACGATTAACACATACTGGTGTGAATGTCCCTGACATTATGCAAATTGGGCTGCAGAGACAGTAATGCACAAATTACAAGGGCTCTCAGCCCCTACTTGCAGGACCTTACTTCCCCCTCAAATTCTCCCCCAGTGATTTCCAGAGGTCTTCAGGGGCACTTCCCTTATGTTCAGGAAGTTGTCTATCCATGTTCTCCTGCTCTGAGCTCCCTGAGGAAGCCCACGCCCACAGGCCATTTAATTTTCCAGTTAATTCCTACGGTCCAGTCCCTCCTTCCGAGGCTACGCATTGGCAGTCTGCACTCCATATGTGGCCCTCAGGCATATTTTGATGGACAGATGTCATGGTGTTTGAAAACAACTATGATAAGCCAGGAGATTTCGTATTTCATTTCATTTTATTATTATTATTTTATTTATTTATCTATCTTATAAAAAGATTTTATTGGGGAATTGGGGAAGGGAACCCTGCTCTTCCAGGACCCATCAGCTCCAAGCCAAGTTGTTGTCCTTCAGTCCTAGTTGTGGAGGGTGCAGCTCAGCTCCAAGTTCCAGTCGTATTTTTTTCAATCTATATAGTTGCGGGGGGGCGCAGACTACCACCCCATGTGGGAGTCCAACCAGCAACCTTGTTGTTAAGAGCATGTGTTCTCACCAGCCGAGCGTCGGCAGCTGATCAGCAGTTCAGCTCGGGTGCAGCTCACTGGCCCACGTGGGAATCGAACCGGTGACCCTGTTGCTCAGAGCTCGCGCTCCAACCAACTGCACCACATGGCAGGCCCTGAGATTTCATATTAAAAAAACCAAAACACATAGTTTCAGATATTTTCAAAACCAAAAAGGAAGAGCTGGCAAATCTTCCAGAAATGCAGAAATGGATCTGCAACTCCCGCTTGACAGCGAGGGTCTGGAACCGAGTAGCTGCCGCCCTGTTGGCTCAGGGCACACTGTCTCCACATGGCCCCAGTCCCCGGGGCTCCCTCTACTTATCACCCTCCTAAGTTCACAGTTCCTGTGACCAGCCTGGCCACTGCATGCATTCATGACTCCTGATCCAGTCCGTTCTGGATCCGCTGAATGGGTCAGGGCTGACCCCACTGTCCCCTCCCCAAGAATTCACGCCAAAGACCTTTTTGCTTCCAACTTTTGCCCCATCCCTCACCCTTGGAGTACAGATTTTAAAACAGGCACAATTAATTTGCCAAGGATGATTAATTAGACAGGAAGACTCACTGCAGGGGAGCCTCGGAGGCCATTTTGATCTCTGATGCCTCTTGAATTTGCTGTCTTTGGGGCTGCTGTCCTCAGACGGCTTACTATTTATGATGGCAACCACCAACCCAGCACCCCATCTTCTCTTTCTTCTTGAGATCTGCCCCACGCTCTGGGTGCGTGTGTGGGGTGGTAGGGGTTGGGGACTGGGAACTGTCACGGGGCTTTGGAGCCTGGGGACAGAGGATCACACCTGGCACGCTGTGAGGGCACATTTTGTTCTTCCCCACACGTAGTGATCACCTCTAGGTGATGCTCAGGACTGTTGGAGGAGTGGAGAGATGGTGGGGAGAAGCCAAGATCTGACAGGTTTCCTTTAGACTCTAAAGGAAACGGTTCTCAACCTTCCTAATGCCGTGACCCCTTAATACAGTTCCTCATGTTGTGGTAACCCCCAACCATAAAATTATTTTCGTTGCTACTCTGTAACAGTAATTTTGCTACTGTTATGAATCATAATGTAAATATCTTTTTGTTTTCTGATGGTCTTAGGCGACCCCTGTGAAAGGGTCGTTCGACCCCCCAAAAAGGGTCGCGACCCACAGGTTGAGAACCGCTGCTGTAGAGCCCTGCCACCCCGTGCAGTTCTTGGCCCAGTGGCAAAAGGAGGGAGCTTGTAAAAATGCAGACACCTGGGCCCCAACCCCGGAGCTGCTGAATCAGAATCTGCATTTTAACCAGGCAATTCATGTGGCCAGAGCACTTTTCAGCTTGATCTTGGTTCCAGCACACATTTGTTGAGAGTGGGTGCCGCCTTCTATAGTGATTTTTAAATGATGTGATCTGATTCTCACATTGCCCCTGGCCCAGTGCCTGGAATACAAGTATAGTAGGTGCTCAATAAATTTTTGTAGATTTGAATCCCCCATAGGGATTAGGCTCCCTATCTAGTTCTCAGCCTCTGCCACACACTGGACTCCTCTGGGGAGCTTTAAATTTTACTGGTCACTGGGCCCCACCCCCAGGGAGTCTAACTGAATGGCCTGTGTATGGCCTGCTCTGGCCTGGGCATGGAGACTTGAGAGCTCCCCAGGGTCCCAGCTGCAGCCCCGGCTTAGAACCACTATGTTGGTGCCTATGATACAAATTCTGAGTGGTCAGAATCACTCTTTCAAATCCCATAGGAAAGCTGATGTTGAAGACCTACTCACCATCTCTGTTTTACCTCAGTGTTGGGACTGGACAGCCATCCTCCCACAGAAGAACCCTTGCTGGCTTGCATTTAGGGGCCGCGACCTATGAAATACATATCTTTGAACACAAGGATCACACTTGGGCGATGGCACCAGGGTGACACGCTCGTTTACGCAGGGTGTATGGGATGTGAGAGCTCATCCACATGTGTGGATGCAACTGCCCTTTCACCTTCCTCTCCTCTCCCACCTCCTCTGGTTAAACCCTATTCCTTCTTTAGATCTCAACTTGGTCACTTCCTCCAGGAAGCCTTCTCTGACTACCCCCAGAGTAGGCAGGTTCCTTTGTTACATGTTTTCAAAGAATGGTGCTGTTTTCAGAACCCAGTAGTCAGGCACTCAGGTGTGTGAGGTTGGGCATGATGTCTGGCGCCCCCTTCTGGACTGGAGGCTCACTGGGGTTCTTTATTGTATTTCCAGGGCACTTGACAGAGGCTCAGTAAAAATTGCAATAAATGATTGAATGACTGACTGACTGAATGAATGAATGAATGAACAAACGAATGAATGAATGTAGTCCTGCATACAAGGTGGTTGAGGGTGCCACAATTGAGGGAAGTGTTTTTCTTTTGCTCATGACTTCTGTGTAGACATGTTTTATCCAATTACCATGAGGGATTCAACCCTATGGTGTGCAGTGAGGCATAGCTGTGTTTCTTAGGTCTATGATTTTCCAATAATTAGACTTTCAGGCACGTATGTCTTGTGGTTTGAATATGATTCAGTTATATTTCTGTTGCTAAAGTAACTGCATACGTAAGCCTTCAAAAATGTGCTTTAATAGTGATGGGCTACTGTGAATTTGTGCTATTTAGGTAACCTGCAATATACTTTAAGGACAATATAATTACATGGCTGGGTTATTTTTAATTTCATGGGGCAGTGTTTCTCAAACCTCCGTCATCCCAGTGCCACCTTTTTTATTTTTGCCCTGCTTGTGTACCACCTTTATGGTGTCACAAATTTAATATTTTTCTTTAAATCTACTCATTTAAAATGTCAGTAAATGTACTCATTAAAAATATCAGTAAGTGTAATTCAAAAGGAAAATTTATGTGACCACAGTAAATAGAAAACCAGTTATCGCTTTCCTCAAATAGAAGATAAACATAAACTATCCCCCACCAATAAACAATGGAAATAAAACAATGTTATCAAATGTTAGCTACATACTGTTGCCAGCCCAAGGCTCTGAGCCTGTTCTTTCTTCCTTATAAAGGGAGATCGACAGAGTTGGAGAAGGTGTTAAAGACCTGTTAGCACCAAATTGAGACTTTTCCCTAGGTACAATTAGAAGGATTGGAAAAAAATTGAAAAGAAAACAATTTTCTCACGGTGTGATTCAATATTTACGTGGTGTCTTGTCCATATTATAAGGTGGCAAGCTTGATGTTTCGACATCACATTTACTGCAACTTATCTTGTTTTTCTCCAGTTCTTTCTTACAGCCAAGTCTTAAGGGTTTTTTTTTTGTTTGTGTGTGTGTTTTTTGCCTAAACTGTAAAGTTATCAGCCACTGACAAATCACAGACTCCTCTGAGTTGGAAATGACCAGGGCTGGAACCCTGGTTTTACTTATTTGCTCTGTGACCCTGGGGCAAAGCCCTTCACTTCTCTAAGCTTACATTTTCTCAGCTGTAAAATGTGAATAATAGCATCAGCCTCAAAGGACTGATGTGAGGCTTATAAAAAAGGTATTGCGTGTTAATCCCCCTCTGGAACAGGACAGGAGGTCTGTCATTGGTAGTTACTGTTGATCCTGTAAGCACCGACAGAGCAGGACAGGGTCTGTCTTACTCCCTCCCTCAGCACCAGTGGCTAGCAGCTGGTTCATGCGCAGTAAATGTCCTCACGCTTGACCAAGTTCAGGTGCAGAGGGGTTGGTGGTGGTGGGGATGCTGTTTGCTTATGCTGCCTTCTTCAGAAAGTCTCCTCTGATTAGGTGGGTTGAAAAGTATCCTGAGTCAATTTAGAGATTGCATTTAGAGCAGAATGGCCCTTGAGATTCTGGGGCAGGGGTTTTGCTGGGCAGTCAGCATGAAGGGCTTCAAACTGTTTGTTACATGTTTGGTAGAAACAAAGACATCCAATATCAGCACTAGAAGGACCCAGTACCTTCATTTTCCAGAGGGGGAAACTGAGGCCTGGAGTAAGGAGGTGACATGACTAAGGTCATTCAGCCGGTCAGAAGCAAAACAGAGTCTCGAACCCACATCTCCTGATGCCCACCTGGTCCAGAGCTCTGTCCCCCTTAACGTGTCCAGCTCTTATTAGTGTCTTTCAGCTGTTGCCATATAAGGATGATCTGCTTGTCTTTGTTTCTGGAACTTTGCAAAGCCTCTGGCCTCATCTCTGAGAATAAATCCACGTTCTCCTCCAGCACCTGCAGAAAGCAAGGGATGCTGGGAGCTTCCATGTGTGCTCCTGTCACTCCACTTAGGGCCCAGCTGTGGTCCCAGGGGTGTGGGCGAGCGCTCGCCAGAGTGAGGGTCGTGCCAAGCCATCTCCAGAAAAACATTGCCTCTTGTCTTCCCATCCAAGCCTCATCTGTTAGACTGAAAAAAAAAAAGTTTATTCTTTAATGTAATACAAGCTTCGTTAAAAATATGGAAAGGGAAAAAAGTATCAAGAAGTTAAAAAAATTGCAATTCCACAACCCAGACATAGCCCCTGCTAATATCTTGCCATATTTCCTTCCAGGATTTTATTCCCTCCATATACATATGTGTAGTTTTCCTTCCCCCACCCTCTGCATCCTGTACACAGAGCTTTATACTTGCTTTCCCCCGCTTACTCTTATATTATGACCATTTCCCCATGCTACTAAATATTTTTCTTTTCCTAGAGCATCAATTTTATTCATCGTGTAGACAAAAAAGGGGCCACATACTAAACCTGACAAGCTCAGGGGAGGCCAGCGTGGCGGGCCCTCCAAACTCAGAGACTGAAATTGACCACATAGGATGGTCTGAACATAAAAATCCTTAACTAAAAGCGGGTAGTCGCATCCTTGGGCTGTAGCTTCCTTGACAAAGGTCCACCTTTACCTTAAGTGAGCCTGTCTATTGTCTTTTTGCATCTAAGATAACATACCCTTGGAATGTCAGAGTAATCCGCTTTTCTGGACCCCTCGGGGTACAGCCCACCACACCAGAGCACAAGACCACATAACCCTTCATTGTTATTTCATTCCCCGAATACCATCTCTATGTGCTGTAAAATGTTAATTGTTAACTATCCTGTGTCCACCAATGTAAAAGAAGTTTGTGTCTCTCCATTTTACCTTTTGTCCAATCCCAGAGATTTCCTCACTTTGCTTTCTCCTGTCCCCTTAATCTACCGATGGATTTTATGTTACTCTCCTTACGTCTCCTCCATTGATTCTAATGTATAAAATAAGCTGTGAAACTGCCATTTTCTTAATCCGTAGAGATTTTGCTTCCTGGCAATTGTCGTCAGTTTGGCTCAGATAAACTCATTAAACTTCTCTATAGATTTGGATGTTTCTTATGTCAACAATGGATTTGGAGGAAAAAAAAATATTTTTCTATTAACATACCATAGCCATATTTTGAAATGGAAGGCAAAATGTGCTTGAATTTGTAATGAAAACAAGAGGCTTCAAAGAAAAATGTGCTGGTGCCTTAGACCCTCAGAGCTGTGCATTCATTCTTCTCTGCCATTTGGTGGGTAGGTATGAGAAGTATCAGTCTATTTCAAGTTTTTTTTAAAGAGAGAATTTTTATGAGTTTATTTGAACCAAACTGATGACATACTTGTATGCCGGGGAGCAAGATCTCAAATGCTCCCCAAGATATTTTTAAATACAGTACTCACCAAGCATCACTGACTTTCATATTTTGTTTACTCTATTTTTTGACTATTATGAGTAATGCTGCTATGAACATTTGTACATAAGTTTTTGTGTGGACATATATTTTAGTTTCTCTTGGGCATATAGTATGCCTAGGAGTGGAATTGGCTGGGTCATATGGTAACTCTGTTTTTCCGTTGGAGGAACTGTCAGGCTGTTTTTCGAAAGTGGCTGCATCATTTTACAGTTCCAACAGCAGTGTATGAGAATCCCAATTTTTCCACATTCTCTCCAACACTTATAGTCACCCTTGTGGGTGTCAATTGGTATTTCACTGTGGTTTTGATTTGCATTTCCCTAATGACTAACGTTCTTGAGCATCTTCTCATGTGCTTCTTGGCCGTTTGTATATTTTGTTTGGAGAAATGCCTATTTAGATCATTTGCCCATTTTTAAATTGGGTTATCGAGTTGTCTTTTTATATTTGGTTATAAAGGTTCTTTTATATTCTAGATACAAGTTTCTTATCAGATAGATGGTTTGCAAATATTTTCTCCCATTCTGTGGGTTTTCTTTTTCCCTTTCTTGATGATATCCTTTGAAGCACAGAAGTTTTTAAATTTTTATGAAGTTTCAAGAGTATTTTTGGGGCAGATGGTTAGCTCAGTTGGTTAGAGCACAGTGCTCATAACACCAAGGTTGCCGGTTCGATCCCCCCATGGGCCACTGAGATGTGCCCTCTGCAACTATTGGATTGTCGAAAAAGTCATGATGCATTTTTGCAATGACAAACATACAAAAAATACGTCATGACTTTTCTGACAACCCAGTAGATTGAAACAACTTACTTGATTTGGAGCTGATGGGCCCTGGAAAAACACACTGTTCCCCAATAAAACAATCATCATCATCATCATCATCATAATCATAATAAATAAAATAAACATAACCCAAAAGTGAAAAAAAAAGAGTATTTTTCAAGACGATTTTACATGATTTAATGTTTCATATGAGTGTGCCATAATGCAACTCCTAGTGTTGTAACATTGGTCCCAGTTTATTTGTTATTATTAATCATATTAAGTTATACATCTCTGTGAATAAACTTGTGCACAGTTCTGATGGTCTCCTGAAAGCAAAGTTCTAGAAATGCAACTACTCTGCCTAAGGGTATGAATGCTTGTATGACTCTTAGGAACTTGCTTTTAGAAAAGGTAGTGCCCGTGTACCCTCCTCTGCCCACCGCCCATCCCTATAGAGCATGCGAGGGCCTATTGACTGCCTGCTCCACTATTAGTATTTACAATAGAAAACCTTCTCACTGAATTCACTGAATGTTTACTGCATTTCACTGAATTTTAAGATGGGTGTCCAGCTGGTCTGGGCTTCGCTATGCTAGAACCTTGCCTGGGAAAAGAATTTTGAGGTCCATCAGAGATCAGAGGTAAGTCCAGGTAAAAGGGATGGCTAATGAGATCCCAGAAACTCTCTTTTAAGAGATGCAGTTTTGTTACTTTCGTGTGCAGACAATAACTGTCTGGGAATAGAAACCATCTCTTTTGTAAAGTTCCTTGGGGAGGCTGCTGCAAAGCACAGGGCAAGAAACGGTAACTCCAAGGACACTCACTGTGCTGGCCAATGGTGGGCTTCCTTCATCATCAGCTGCCACTTATTCTTGTTTGCATCGTTAAAGTTCCTCTTCTTTTCTGGTGACAAAAAAGAATCCATTCAGGTTATCCCCAAATTCCAGATGAGTGGGGTTTGACCATCCTGAAAATCTGATTATTAGGAAGTCAGTGGTTTTAAATAGTGATTCAGTGATGGATTCATCCAGCAAACCTTTCTTGAGCACCTATTATGCACCAGCCATCGCTCTGGAGACACATATATGGGTCAGGTTTGTGGTCTCATGTTTATAACCATTTAAAGTTCTGGAAACCTTTTTAAAAGGTTGGACCTGCCTTTTCAGCAAACCTTGTGCCACACGGGGACACCTACGTAAATGTCATGTGTTTATGGCCTCCTTGGAGACCATCGGTGGATTTCCTAGGGGGATGGGGGCAAGGACCCCAGGTTCAGAATCAATATTATATTCCAATAAATGAAAAAAAAGATGTCATTGTCATATTTGTGTCATTATAATTACATAACACCTTGAAGCTTGACTCCTAATCAAACATTTCCTTCCTTCTAGACTGCAAGATTTGTAGGCTTTGATATTTGAACACTGGCTTCAGCAGAAAGTCAGACAGCAGTGGTCCCAGCCCTCATGGGGCCTGCAATTCCGGTAGGAACTCCTTACCTGCCCTGGGTTATGCTGGGGACATGGGCTGCATCTCAGCATGGCATTTGTCCCCTGGCTGTCACCATCATTATGCTGGGAAGAAACATGGATGAGTGAGCAGAAGAGGGTCCATGCAGGTGGTGGTGGCATCAGGGTGCCTGGATTTTACCAGGCCTGGTGACATCCAGTCAAGACAGGGGCTGTGGGTGGCTTAGTCCAGCCTGGTCTTTCAGATGATGTCAGTGCCCAATTAGGGGTTTGGGAGCCAATACATCTCGAACAGTGAAAACCAAGGCAGACATCTGTGGACATGGAAAGAAGCCAAGGAGTGTGGCCACCATGATGTTCAAGCTCTGGGAGGTCTTTTTGTGCAGTTTTCCATACCACGCAACCCAGATCCCGTTAAACGAGTGAGAATGGGCAGTTTCTCCAGCTTGCCTCCCAAAGGAGCGTATCTAAGCAGAGACAGAAAGACATCTTTCTGGGGTAAATAATTCACAGGTTTCCTTTGCTGAATTCTAGATGAGCCCTTGGGCCCCCCGCTCCTTTCTCTCACCCCAACATCACACAAAAGGAATGTGGGTTGTACAGGAGGCAGCCAGCTGCTCAGAATAGGCAATAAAGCGGCACAAAGAGAAATCTTATTTATGGACCCTCGATGTCTTGGCGCCTTGAGGGGGACTGTCTCAGAAGAGACGAGCCCTCGAAAATGGAGGCGGGTGGGCCGGCCAAGTGGCTCAGTTGGTTAAGAGCTCGCTCAAGAGTTTGAGCTCTGAGCAACAGCGGTTCGATGCCCGGCCCGAGCTGAGCTGCCGCTAAGCTGCCAACAGGTGGCAGGATGGCTCAGCTAAAAAAAAAAAAAAGGAAATGGAGGCGGGTGTTGATATAGACACGGGCTGGCTCCTCAAATGCTTATGATCCTGTGGTTGCGGCTTTCTCATGGCTCATGGGGTGTTATGAACGATAGGAGTTAAGAACTGATAATAGTAATAATTTATTGAGAGTCTGCTATGTGCCAGGTGCTATGGTAGGCTCCCTATACAAGTTAACACAAGTCATCCCCACCACACCTCACTGTTACTATTAATTCCGCTGAGAGGGAACTGAGGCACAGAGAAGTTAAGCCACTTGCCTTAGGTCACACAGCTGGTAAGTGGTGGGGAAAGATCGGAACCCACGCTGCGCTCTGCACCTCCCTCAGTTGCTACCTAGAAGCCCTCAGGCCGTGGTAATATTCTCTTTATCATCTGACAGGATGTGGGCTCTGACCCATTAAAAGGCTGCCCTGAGTCAGGATCCTAGGCCCCTGCTTGACAGTTGTTACCCATCTAGCTCCAGGATCATGGGGGGTGGTTCTAGGAGAGGGTCCTGCGTAGCCAGGCTTTACCAACTGGGCAGAAATATTTTAATAATTACAGAACTGCTAGGAGTCCTCCAGCTGTGCCCTGCAAGGTGGGGGCTATTCTGAGGAGGTGCAGTATGTGGATGAATGCAGAGTGGGAGGCTCGGGTGGTGACCAGAAATCCAGGGGCACCTTGGTGTCTAGAGGACAAGCCAGTTGAGGGGGATGTGAAGTCTGGGACCCCTGGCATCACCACCCCCGCTCCCCCAGGCCCAGGCCCAGGGCCAGGGCTTCCACCCCTCCCCTCTCTCCTCAGAGGCAGCAGCCTGCGTTCTGGGCTTGTCTCTGAGTCAGAGGCCCTGGGAGGAAAATAAACTTTTTGTACTAAGAAGAGGAGAGAGAAGCTCACTTTTCAAAAATAGGAGAGGCAGCCCTGTTGCTATGACGAACTTCCCTGTGTTTTTAAAAAATTTTTTATTTTTTTAATGACCCACATAAAAAGGTGCTTACAGCCTTCTTGTAAAAATCCATGGAAAAAGTCTCCACCTTATGCCTGATTGGAGTGAGGCTCAAGGGGCTGGGGGCCAGGAGAGCTTGTTTTAAGCCCTTTGAAGTCTCCAGGGTCTCTGACATTTGGGGGACCCCACCCCACATCACAGCAAACCTCAAAACGTCCCTACAGCTCCCATTACATATATACATCTTATAAAAATATCTGAAAAGGTTTTAAAATAATTCATGTCTATAGGGTTTTATGAAGAATAAATTATTCATCATGTTCTTGTGATTTGTGCTTTTCTACTTCGAAAGACGAGTGCCGTGAAATAACAGTTGATTCACTAACATGTTGTAGACATTTAATCAGATGTTTATTAATTTCGAGTTTTCAGTTGCCTTTTGGGTGTTCTGGGGTCGATTTGCTTGTGAGTTCAGAATTCAGATCTCTCCTTGGTGGGCCCTTGACAAGCTTGTGGACTTCAAGCTCAAGGCTTCTCGTGTGTGGCCAAGGGGCCAGGGCAACTCCTTAGGCCTCCGTTTTCCCATATGCAAAGTGGGAGTGTTTCAGGAAAAGATGTGCAGAGAGACAGGGAGGGAAGGGCGGGGGGGAGAGAAAGATAAAGCAAATGGAGCAAAATAGAAAGAATCAGTGACTTAAGGTGAAGGTATAAAGGAGTTCTTGCTACTTTTTTGTAAGTTTAAGATTGTATCAAAATGAAATGAAATGATACCCAAAATGAAAAAGGTGGTGGTGGTGGTGGTGGTGGTGGGAGGGTAATGGAAAAATTGGAAGCTTTCCGGCTGTGCTCAGATGGAGCCCAGGAGGGGCACCAGGGCACCGGGCATGGGAGGAGCTAAGGGGTGTGGCTTCCCGTTTCCCGTTCCCTCTAGCCAAACAGGTCCGTTTTCATGTGCGTTATATTTTGGGACTCTATACAGATTCTTCTAGAAGAAAGAATGGGGTTCTCCAAAGAGAAAGCTAGAGACGGGTGGCTGTGGAGGTGCTGGAGCACGACGGCAGGTCTGAGGACCTGAAGAATGAGTCCAGCGATCTCGGAGGTCGCGGGCTTTTCCTACAGTGAGGGTGAAAAGAAGCCATGTCAGTGGTTTAGATTTGTGGAGGGACAGGAGGAGGAGGTGGGCAATGGGAGGGGAAACGGGGTGAAGGAAGAAGTGGCCTGACTACTCGAATTCGAGTCTGACTACTAGCACTTTGTCAGCCAGCACTCAACACGTGCCAGGCGCTGATCTTGACCTTTGCAAGCTCTAACTCCTTTAATTCTCACAATACCCTGCCAGGCAGGTGCTATTACTAGCCCCATGTTAGAGGGGGGAGGAAACGGAGGCTCAGAGGGGTGAAGTCACTTTCTCAAGGTCACACAGCCAGGGAGAGGCAGAACCAGGAAGCAAAACCTGACACCTGGCTCTGGACTGTGGTTTTACTTCCTCCATGTTAACAACACGGTGAGAACAGGGACTTTGGTGGATGATGCAAGGCCAGAACCAGAGGGAGGATGGGGGGAGATGGGCTTCCAGAAATAACTCACAGAGTCTTGCACCATACACACTACATGCATCATCTCAGAGAATCCTTCCAGCCAGCACTGTGAGGTTGAGAGTACGTACCATCCTCATTTTACAGAAAGGGCAAGGGAAGCTCAGAGAGGGCAAATGCCTTTCTCAAGGTCACACAGCAAAAGTGGCAGGGCTGGGATTCAAACCCAGATCTTGTTGACCGCTTTGAAAGATGAGCAAGTTACCAGGGCACAGGGTGATGAGAGAGGGCATTTATGGCAGAAGGGGCAGTTTGGGCAAAGGTGCTGAGATTTGAAATTGCATGATGGGGTCAGAGTGGAGGTGGGGTGGGGTGGGCAGGGGCAAGGGCACAAAAACCTGTGTGTGTGTGTGTGTGTGTGTGTGTGTGTGTGTGTGTGTGTATAGCAGGGGTGGAGAAGTTCTCTGGGAATTGGGAGGAGCTGTTCAGGACTTGGCTGTGTGGCTTTGAGCAGCTGCTAACTTTACCTGGGCCTCCATTCCACCCCCAGAAAATGGAAGCTTTTCGAGACCCAAGCTGCATGCGGTCAGGCGTCACCTGAAAGCTGGGGAACAGCTGGCTTGGGCTTCAAGCTGAGCTCCTCCCATTCCCATCCTGGAGAAATGGGCCGGAACAATCCTGTAGGGCACGCCCACCCTCCCAGGCATCCAGGGTGGTCCCCCCAAACCCAGTGGCAAACTGTCTCTTCCAGTAGGAGGGGATGGGCGGGTGG
>NW_017731479.1:3976203-3984656 GCF_001890085.2 Hipposideros armiger
GAGGAGCAGTGGGCCTTATCCACCCCTACCGGGAAAGCCCCCTTCCCTGGCCTCAGAGTTGAGCCTTTCTTGCCCCTGGTCCCACCCAGGCCCCACTCAGTGCTGTTAGCCCCTGTCAGCCAGCACGAAAGCCCAGGGACCTGGTGCTTGCAGAGTGGACAGAATGGACCAGGCTGCTGCAACCTCCCGCCTCTTCCTCCTTCTCGGTTCCCAGACCTCAGCTTCTCACTTCCGTGCTCCTTCTTTCCACTTCAGACAATCTTCAAACATGGGGGAAACACTCCTTCACGCTCCCTCTCTGAGCCTGGTCTACACACCAGGAGAATTAAACTCCTGCTGTTACTTGAACACATACCGCACAGGCACCAGTCACGTTTCCAAGAAAACTTTTGGCTGCGGGTGTTACAAACGTCTGACGCCGTTTGGCCCAGGGCTCGCTCTCCTATCTCGGTAGCTTTGCAGTCTTCTCAGTGGTTTAGAACCAGAACTTAGCCCTCAGGGAGAAGTCTCTGGGTCCTCGGCCCAGCGGGCCTGAGGAGGTGGCTGACTTTGGTCATCCATCCATTCGTTCAACAAATATTTATAGAGTAGCTGCTCTGTGCCTAGCCCCAGTCCCTGCCCCCGTGGAGTTTACCTGTGGAGGGGGAGATGGATGGAATAGTCACAGCACAAATGATCACTGTATCACAACTGAGGTGAGTGCTGCAGTAGAGGACATGGTGCTAGGAGAATGAACATCAGGGGCACCGATCTGTCTTGGGGTCTGGAGAAAGTGACGCTTCAGTGGACAGCTGCAGGTTTGGCTCCCCAAGCTCTCTTTTCAACGTTGCCATCCTTTCATTTTCTCCTTCCCAGGAGATGAGTTATGGGAAATTCTAATCCACCAGAGTGAAGGCGTTATACCGGGGAGCCGTGGAGTGTTGTTGAGAAGTGGAGAGACATTGAACAAAACGGATCATCAGGAGGGCGGCTCTTGCGGTGTCCCAGGGGAGATTAGAGGGCCTGCATCTGGGAATGTAGGCCTTTTAATGCCTAATAGAGGGGGGAAATCCAACATACGTTGAGCACTCTGTGTCAGATTCTGTTCTAAGCGTGTTGTGTGTATCAACTCATTTCATTTTCTCAACAATCATATGAGGTCGGTCCTTTATTGCTCCCAGGTGCAGAGGAGAAAGCTGAGACTCAGGGAGGTCACGGAATTGCACAGGGTCCCACACTAGCAAGTGGAGGACCCTTGGATGGATTACTTTAGACTCAGGATAATCTCCTAATCTCAAAATGCACAATTTAATCACATGCATGACTTAATCACAGGAATATTGAACAAACCAAACGACTTGCCCAAGGCCACACAGCCAGTCAGTGGCTGAAATGGAGCTGAAATTCCAGTGTGGCCTGTCCATGCCTTGAGGAAAGTCCAAAATAGGCACAGTTTTGGATTTATAGAGAATCCTCGTGTCACAGAAAGCATCTTTGAAGGCTTACTGTGGTTTGAGAGCTTCTCTGGTTAACCTAGGTTAGCAACCGATGGTCCGGGACATAGAGGAAACCATTTAGCTTTAACTAGGGTGATAGGAATCCATGAGCACTAAAGATCAAACAGAAGCATACCAACAGGTGTGGGAATTAGGATCCTCTCTACGAGGCTCCGCCCATACCCGAGACAGGATGGAACAGAGCTGGAGCCAGCCCCCCAGCCTCTTAGGCCAATGGGATGAACTTTTGTTGGAGGACAGAGTGGCACGAGGAAGGCAAAGCCCCCTCCCCCAGGACCAGGACAGGCATTGCTAATCAATCATTGTGCTTTTTCCAGCCAGACCTGGATGGGCCTCTGAGTCCCTGGAACACAGGCGTTCCACATTCCAGAACCAACCAACTGGAGTTGAGCATCAAGACGAACCTTAATCTGCCTTCTTGGAACTACACAGAGGTTCCAAGGGAATAAATGGAGGCTTCTTGTTATGACCTGAAGGCCACTGCCTCTCTGTCTCTCTCAGGACCCAGTAGTCCCATGTCAGGTCTCGGATTTCAGAATCCTATTAAAAACAAAAACAAGGGCGGCCGGTTAGCTCAGGTGGTTAGAGCGCAGGCTCATAACACCAAGGTTGCCGGTTCAGTCCCCACATGGGCCAGTGAGCTGCGCCCTCCACGACTAGATTGAAAACAACAACTTGATTTGGAGCTGATGGGTCCTGGAAAAACATTCTCTTCCTCAATAAAGTTTAAAATTAAAAATTAAAAAAAACCATCCCACCCCCCCCAAACCCTTTTCACTCCAAGGAAGAAAAAGCCAAACTTCTCAGCGGTGATCAGAATGGTAGCCAAAGACCTGTGGTTTCTGATTGTCTCCGGGGCAGGCTGACTCCACCTGTTCCTTTCTGGGGGGCTGGGCAGGGCTGTGTGTTTCCACCCCTCACCTCCGGCATCCAGAGGCCCAGTTGGCTACGAGCCCAGCATCCTCGTTCTGCCAGATGTGGCTCACGGCTGATAAAACCTGAACCTCATTATATCCTCCGGTTGGCTCCCCGGGGGGGAGGCCACCAGAAGGTCTGCAAGGGACGGCGTTGAAAGAGGAACAGGCAATTTCCAGAAATCCATCCAGAGGGTGGGTTCACCTGGCGCCCCTTCCAGGATCCCCGGGTGTGTTTGGTCTTCCTGGAAGGCTGCCTCTTCCTGCTTCATCTCCTCACCCTCCTGCACTTCCTCCTCTCCCTCCTCCTCCCTTGTCACCTCCCCCACTGCCTCTTCCTCCTTCATGTCCCATCCCCTCCCCCCCCACACACCACTCCTCCGTCCAGAACAGATGAGGAAACTGGGACTCGGAGGGGACTTGCCGCAGTCACACAGCTCACTGTGGTGGAGACAAGGATTCCATCAGATCATAGGTCTGTCGGATCCCACAGCCTTCCTTCTTAACGGCTATTCTGTGGGCTGACAAGGTAACTCGTTCTGGGATCCGGAATGTATTTCTAATGGAAATGTCTGTATCAGTGATTTGCAAACTTGAGCGAGCTCCAGAATCCCCCAGCAGCTTGTTAACTTACAGCTGGCTGGGCCCTGGCCCCCGAGGGTCCCATTCTGCAGTCTGTAGTGAGGTCTGAAAGTTTGCGTTTCTAACAAGCTCCCAGGCAATGGGTCCACGCAATGGGAACTGGTGGTCCCCAATCCATGCGTTGAGACCACTGGTCTCTTATTGATCACGAACCTTTAGATGTACAGGATTCCCAACGCATTGTGGAGATGTCCCCTCCTTTGGACCAGGAGACTTTGGGGCTGCTGCTCTGCTGCTAACTGTGGGGTGACCTTGGGCAAGTCCCTTCCCTTCCCTGGATGCAATGTTCCCATCAGTACAGTAAGGTGTGGCTGAGACGCTCTTGATCCCCTGGGCAAGTCTGGCAGCGAGGGAGGAGAAGGGTTTGGAGGAGGCCTGGGTCTGACTTCTGACTCTAGGGAGTGGTGTGACCTTGGGCAAATGACTTAACTTCTCTGTGCTTCCAGTGGTTATCCTGGAAATGAAAGAGTTAGATTAGGTGGTTTTTAAGTGTAAATCTCACTGAATTAATAGTTAAGGATGGTGGGGAGAGAAAGGTGAGGTTCTAAGGCTGGTCAGATGGTGAAGGACATGTTCCCTCCCACCTGCTTAAGACTTTGAGGTCCAGAGAAATGCAGGTGAGTCTCCTTCCCTCCATCCCGTCCTCCCTTCTTTCCTTCCTTCCTTCCTTCCTTCTTTCCTTCCATCCTTCTTTCTTTCTTTCCTTCCTTCCTTCCTTCCTCCCATTCTCTCGCTCTCCCTCTCTCTCTCCCTCTCTCTCCCCTCCCTGCCCTATCCTGTTTTCCTTTCTCCTTCCTTTCCACACAGTTATTTTCTGCTGCCTTAGCTTTGGAATCAGACAGACCTGGGTTCAATCAGATCTGTGGGCATGACCTGGGCACCCTTGGCTAAGCAACTTCCCCTCTGTGGCCCCAGGACCCTCATCTGTAAAATGGGCACGTGACACCTCCTGAACGTTGTTGGCAGTTCACATGACCCACTCCATGGAAAGCACCTGGTCGAGGGCCATGCACCTGGTGGGCACGTCTGTTAGTTCTTTAGTGTGGAGGCGAAGGGCCAGGCTGGAGCCAGGCAGCCAGGTTGGAATGCCAGCTCTCCCACCAACCAGCTGTGGGCCTTGGGCAGTGACTTAACCTTTCTGTGCCCCAATTTTCTCATCGGTATAATGGTGGCCGAAGTAGTACCTACTTCCTAAGGTTGCCGTGAGGATAAGTAGTAAGCGCCTAGCACACCGCTTGACGGTCAGCCAGTTTGATTATTCAGCCGCTGATGGTGATGACGATGTGATGATGATAAGCCAGGCACGGGTGCTTAGAGCTGGGGACAGAGCAGGGGACAAAATGCAGTCCCTTCCCCAAGGAGTTCCCAGCGCAGGGACAGCACCACATAAGTGTCCTGATTGGGGGAGAGCCCAAGGGGCCAAGGGGAACCCAGAGCAGTACCCCAAGGGGCAGGGAAGGCTTCTCAGGGAGGTGGCCCCCAAGCTGAGACCTGAAGAGGGAGAAGACCTTTTGAATAATAAGTATGTTCATAAGAATTTCGTATAAGAAAATAATAGGACAGGGGTGTTTATTATAGCTAAAAAATTGAAACTAACCTAATCAACCACCAAGAAAATATTGATCAAATAAGGTATGGTACATCGAGCCAATGAAATAAGTAGCAGCTGTTGAATCAGGGTAAAATATATGTACATCTTATCATTGATTGAAAAAGTAAGTTACAGTATGGTACACAGAGTATGACTGAGTCATTTTACACTTATATGTAAAATATATGTGTGTATTCATACCAAAGTGTTCATGATATTTATCTCAGGGGGAGCAGGGGCCTGAACATAGTTAAAGGTTTTGATGTATTTTGTCAGCTAGTGCTCCAGAAATGGTATATCAATGTATATTCCAATGATGTATACGATTTTTTGTTTCCCTATACCGTGTAATAAAATCAGACATTATGAAACGTTGTAATCTTTGTTCATTGGATGCTTGAAAACAATCTCCTTGCTGTTTTAATTTACCGAAAAAAGAGGGAGCAGAAAGTCATCAGGTCACGAATAGGGGCAGGAAGGGCATCCAGGTGGAAGGAACAGCATGCACGAAGGCCTGGGGTGCAGAGGGGGTTCAGGGGAGTGGGATACCTGGCAGCCAGCCCTCTCCAGCTTCTGAGGCCCTTTCAGGGAACGCAACACTTCCCCAGCTGCATATGTTCCTGGTTTGTGCTCAGACAGTGGGCACAGCTCCTGGCTGGGCTTGGCCGCCAGAGGGGCGGGTCGTCCCCAGCAGGCCTTGCCACCAGCCACAACCCACCAGCCCAGTCCCCGGCTGTCAGGGACAGCCTCTCTTGGCAGCCCCCACTCCCCGCAGCTGGCCGCCTCTGCCCTTGTTCAGCCCAGTTTCCTGTCCCTCCCTCTCTCTCCTCCCTCCAGCTGTTTCTCTGGCAGAGTCTGTCCCATTCAGGACAGCAGCCCCAAACAACCAGGAGCTCAGGACAGACTGAGGTCTCCCCAGGAGCCTCTTAGGGGATACAGGAGTTCTGTGGTGGGGGGCAGGCTGTGCTCCACGGGGTTTGAGGGGCTCTTGAATGAATAGATGAACTGTTTTCTGGGCAAACAACCACAGCCAAATAACGGTGTGACTGGGAGAAAGAAGTCGGGGAACACGGGTCTCCTGCACAGCCTCGTGTGGCCTGAAGTCTTGGGGAGCCCTCAGGAAGACCTGGGCGGAGACCAGCCTCAAGGTACCATGTTCGGCTTTGATGCCACCCAGAGGGGCCAGGAAAGGGGAATACTAGTCAAGGGAGAAGTCCTTTAGTCCTGCTTAAAATTTAATTTCTGTCAAAATGGAAATGGTTCTGTTATGATTTTCAGATATCTAAAGTAATGCACGCCAATTGTAAAAAAAATATGAATAACAAGGTCACCAGAGTTTTACAAGCAGCGTGCTCAGCGTTTTCTTTCGTTACTCCATTAATGCTTGCAGCAGCCCCACAAGGGAGATGCTTACATGGTCCTCATTGTACAGGTGAGGAAACCGAGACTCAGAGAGAGGAGGGCATGGGCTCAGGGCTGCAGGGACACGAAGCTTGGGGGCGGGGGGTCAAGGTTAGAATGAAATGAGAATCTGTACAACCCACCTTCTTAACCACTGGGCTGCACTACCTCTCAGGACAGAGACAAAAGAGGGGGTCTGAACCCAGAGAGGTGCCCCTCTTCACTCACTCACTCACTCACTCACTCACTCACTCACTCACTCACTCACCCTCCCGTGATGTTGGCCTCCTGCAATGTACCAGACACACATAAGTATATAAATGTGCATACACACACTCAACTCTTCCAACGTCTCGTCTGGTAACTCTCGTACCTCACCACGGGCTGTGAACATCCTTCCCTGTCATCTGTATTCCTCCATTATACAGCTCACTGACTACCTAGAAAGCATGTCTTGGGATTTAATTAATTGTTCCTCATTGCGGTTGTTTCCTGCTTTCCTCCTCCCCACCCCCCCGCCACGATTATAAACAGTGCTGCAATGACCACTCTGGTATGTCCTCTTTGTGTGTTTGTTCTACGGACAGCTTTCCAGAGGTGAAATGGCTGGCTCAAAGGTTTGCCAGTTTTTAAGGCTGTTGAGGCTTTTGGCCACATGGCCCCCAAATGTTGTTCTGGCTTACGTTCCCCTGGTGCTGTGTTGGGGTGCAATATTCTCCCAGAGTCACCCACTCTGGTGGCTACCCCTCACTTAAACCTTCCCTGATGGGAAAAGTGAGAATAATACCTGGCTGCCTCACTTTACATTTCTTTATTAATGCTGATTAACCTTTCTAATCTTATTGTTCATTTTTCTTTTATGATTATCCTGTTCAAGTCCATGTCTATCTTTTTCCTGCTGGCACATTTGTCTTTTTTTTTTATTGATATTGAAGAGATCTTTGTATACGAAGGCTATGAACCCTCTGCCAGTGCTCTCTGTTGAAAATATGCCACGCCCCCCTCTGCATTTAGACTAGCACATTTTAAATGGATAAGCCATAAAGACCAGCTTTTGGCAAAATTACAAACAACACATCATAATAATTGAGCACAGTCAGGCTTCCGTATCATGGGTTCTGCATCCGTGGACTCAACCAGCAATGGATCACAAATATTTGCAAAAAAAAAAAAAAAATTTGTTGTTGCCGACATGTATTATGTAGTTAGTCCTGCGCTGGTTGCATCTATATTGCACATGTAGACTTTTGTTCTTGCTGTTACTCCCTACAACACAGTGAACAACTATTTCCATTGCGTTTACATTGTATTAGGTATTATAAGTAAGTAATCTGGAGATGATTTAAAGTTTACAGGAGGATGTACATAGGTTATATGCAAATACTATGCCGTTTCATATGAGACCTGAGCATCTGTGAATTTGGTTCCAGAGGGGATCCTGGAACCAATGCCTCATGGGTACCAAGGGACGACTGTAATTGCTGCTTCATGTAAGTCTGATCACTCAGACCTGTGTGGTTCAGAGAGGTCTGTGAGAAAGTGGCCAGGCCTTGCGTCTGTCTTCTCTTTCCATTAAGGGGCCCAAGCTCCAGTTTCCCCTTTGGAATCCCCTACTTCCTTTTCAAGACCAATCTCCCCGCAGCTCTTGCTGTCTCTCCTGCTTCCTTCAACTTGCTCAAAGAAAGGACGCCTTTAAATGCCTTGGTTGCTGAAATGAACATGATTGGCTAATCCAGGCCTCCGGTGGCAGGAGGACAGGGTTGGCCTGGCATTTTCTTGCGACAGAACCTTTAACTTAAATCAGTGACCCTCAAGCGGTGGGGTATCAGGCACTGAGTAGCCCATGGGAAGAGTTATTTATTTTTTGGTGCACAGGGACCTTCTCTGGACTCCCCTAAACTTCAGGGAGCTTGGGCAAGTACTTCCCTCTTTGGCTAAACCCTTCTGAGAAGTCCTCATTCCCACGCCGCCTCACCCAGTTGGGTCAAGGCCTGTCCCCTAGGCTTTCTCAGTGCCTGTACTTCCCCCATCACAACGCCTGTCACCTTATGTTGTAATTGCCCCATCGTCTTGTCTGTCTCTCCTGCTGGCCTGGATGCATCTTGAGGCCAGAATGGGGCATGATTCTCTCTGTATCCTCAGTCCCCTGGATAAGACCTCGCATGCAGTAGGTGCTCAGTAAGTGTTCATTGAATAATAAAGTAGCCAGGCCTCACTTTCACCATTTGGAAAACTGGATGGGGGAATTGGACTACGTTTTCATCTCTTAGATGTTTACTTAGCTCCTCTCAGTTTGCAAACCATTTCATTGTGATGATTTTCTTGCATTCTCACCATGGCTATATGATAAAGGTGCTATTGACATGCCCATTTGAGAGATTAGGAAACTGAGGCCTGGAAATGGGTTCC
>NW_017732640.1:0-6123 GCF_001890085.2 Hipposideros armiger
CAATAAAATATTAAGTTCAAAGTGAAGGAATATATAAAAGGATTGTATGAAATGTAAGAGAAAGTCAAATTACACTCGATGATAGTTTTATTATGTTTACCAGTTTTCTAAAAACAAAGTTTAATAAGATTTGACAATAGATTTAAATAAATAAATATATATATATACACATATATATATGTGTATATATATATATATATATATATATATATATATATGACTTGTATTCATCTTTTGTTATCGGTATATATTGAGTATTACAATTTTAATACAGTTTTTTCCTTTCTTATAATGTGTACACATTTCTTTTTGGCACCATGTTTGTGTGTGTGTGTGTGTGTGTGTGTGTGTGTATTTCATCTATGACAGTTTATAGCTATTGCATTTCTGGAAAGATAGGATCAATATTTTAATTATCTTAATCCAGTATAGTGGGAAAAGTCTGATCTCTTTTCTTCCCTAGAGACACTTCAAAAGTTGGTGAGTTTTCATCATTTCTCATAAATTATATTTTCCTTTCATTTTTGTATGTTTCTTGATTTCTACTTAACAAATAGCTTAATTTGAAGAATTTTATATTTGGAAAATATTTAGACATTTTAATAGAATGTTTAAGATGTGAGGCTAAATCACATCATTTCAGATCGTAGCAAAGTCACTGCTTATGTACTATTAGGGCTAGAAAGGATATTAGATAGTTTGATACTTTTTATAATACCACATCAATTTCCTTCTAATTAAATATCAAGGAATCAAATAGGTGAAATAATAAACACATAACCACATAAAACAAACTGAATATAGTAGAAATATATTTACTGTATTTTGATAGTTACCTGAGGTTGTTTATTTCTACACATGGAGCACTGTCTAGAGAATATACACCCCAGGTATTCCTTTAGCTAGTAGAAAAAAAGTCTATTCTTAGATTCTTTCTAACAGAAGTCTGTAAGGTCAGATGTCATTCCTGACTTGGCTTGATGACATAAGCATATATAAAAGGACATTATAAAAATTTGTTGTGACTAAATCGCTGTTGGGCATCCTGTAAATCAACACTTCCAAAATATATTCCACACATTCCCAAAGTTTTTTTAGACATTAACTAGCGCTTTGTATTCATGAGGCAGGATAGGTCACCTAGGGAATTGACAGCCTGCTCCAGGATACAACCTGAGGTGCCTCACTGGATACACAGCCAAACAAGTGACTGAATCGGACACCTGCAGCTGGAGAAGAACAAGAACCAGTTTCATCCAGCAAGGCTAATCCCCTTGACCAGGACCTGACCTTTAGCTAATTATAATGTTATTATAATCTCATTTGCATTGTGGTTACTATGAAAGGCTTCCACCATACATCTGACGCCACGACAGTTCTGGAGGAAGAAAGAGCAGGAAACTGAGGGTCCCAGCTACTGGGAGGAAACTGAGGAGCCCCCTCAACGGACGTTACCAAAATCTGCCCACGGGAAAGACAGATGCCCTGATCAGGACTTCCTCCGCGAGGCTCGATCTCTGAGTTCGCCTGCACTTCCCTCTCAAGTGTGTACTTTTGCTTCAATAGACTTCCTGTGCTTTCCTGTATCTGTGTCCCTCTTGAATTCTTTCTTGCGGGAAGACAAGAACCTGGCCTCTGCTCTCCGTATTGAGTCCTCTCTTGGGACGTCCCCATGAACCTCTGGGGACATTTACACCTACTCAACTTTTTATTTCTTTTTTTTTTCTCTTTACATTTAATTTGCTAGGTTATTAGATTCTTAAATCCCACAAGGGGAGACTATGACTTAGCAAAAAGCAAAAAAAAATAGATGCCGAGAGCCGGCTCGACAGCCGTGGCCCCTGGATGCGCAGGCCAGGAACCCACCGAAGGGTCCCCGAACAGGATTGATAGGCGCGAGGAAATGAGAAATGAAAGAATGGCATAGACACCGAAGTTGGGATTAGGAGGGTCACTGACTGCAGATGGCAATCAGGACAAATTTTATTAAAAGGCATAGTGCTTATATAGAGAGCAAGTCCCTCTTGTACCAGGAATAAATCTTATTTATTTTGGTAGGGGTTTTTTGGGGAATGAGGAACCAATGTTCCTGACTTAGGGGTTTGAGGGTGAGATAATGTCTTGGCAACAGGTTACATGATCACAAAGCATAGACTAATAATATATTTTAAGTAAAGTGAACTTAAGGCAAATAGCAACTGTCAGCAAGTCCATGATGGGAAAGTCCCAAGAGTTCCTAAGTCCATAGACAGTAACATCGGAGGGTCTGGTGGTTGTGGTTTAGGAGCTTCTGCTTTTCCAAGGCACAGATGAGCTGGGCGTTGTTGGGTTACTGATTTAAGCAGTTCCCTTTTGGCTGTTCAGCTAACAAGCAGCTTCACAGTCTTTTTCTCAGCACACAGGACTTGGGGGTCTTTAGCCACCTGTTGTTCTCTACCTGCAGTCAACCTGGAGTCTCGGTACTCTGAGACGGCTCCCAACACATTGAAGTTCTGATTTTGGGATCAAAATCTTAGCTAAATGGAAAATATTTGTAGGGAAACAAGGTAACAAGATTTTAGCAACTCTAAGGATAGGACACAAGGACCATGTCACAAGTTTTGTCCATTTGCTAGACAGGATGCACATTTAGACTTATGTTTTCCAGTCATACATAAAACACAAAACCAAGGTGTCACAACCACCGCTAATACTTCAAAGAGAACATTTCTCTGTTGGTTCTTCATAAAGTTTTGACATCTTTATGGAAGCGTTTTCTACTTTTCCCTATAACATTATATTAAAACTAAATCTATACTTGATATTTACTTATTTTGTTGAGTTATATAGCATCTTTGTGAACTAACAAATATTTGTTTGGGAAAAACAAATTAGAGAAGTAAAAAAATACGCAAGTAACAAGTAAATAAAAAAATAAATAAATGTTTATGCCATGGTATTCACCAGGGTTTTATTTAGATTGAAATATAACAAGGATTCTTTGAATACAGACTTTGAGATTAAACCAGTATTATTTATTTGGCTCATTTAAGTGAGAAGAGTCTTTCCTCTCTTCCACAAAGTGTTATTATCAGAGCCATTTGATTTTTTTGTATTCTTTTTTTGTTTCTTTATAGTCTTTATAATTGCTATGTAGGTAAAGACATCAAAAAATATTTTGTGTCAATACATTTGTGCCTTAGTGTTATTGGTGAATTATGCATTATTCTCTTCCTTTTACTCTGAAATAATACAAAAATATAATAACTCCATGGTTATGATTGAAACAGTTTCAAATCTGAGACAAAGTTATCAATAACACTCATGTAAAACAAAAAATTACACAGTGGCTTTATTTTTACACAATGCACACCATGTCATTAATGCTGTTTAATAGAGTTGCCTAAGGAAGTGGAATTTTGATATTAGAATTAAACATTTCCCTAGTTTGTTCTTTTTTTGAATTGAGTCAATATAGCATATTTACTTATTCCACGAGAATTAAAACACTTGATAATTTACTTAGCAAACTGTTTAGAGGCATATTAGTTTATATTTCCCAGCATGTATATATAAATTATCTTTCTCACAAAAGGCTCCAGTTCCACCTATCATGAATTCAGAGGTATGTCTTCTGTGAATGGCCATTAGTACAAGCTTATCAATATACCATAATCTAAATTACCTTGGAGAAATTCACTCACATTTTAGTATAAAGTGCTTTCTTATTGAGATTTTATTTTTTATTTATAATCTGTCATCTCAGTTTAAACCCATGAATGATAGACTATAAAGTTCAATTTTGAACCACTGTACACTTTATTTTTCTGACATGTCTTTATTATGATGCCCAAAACAGCATATTTTTTATGTGTGACTATAAGCAAAAGTTTTGAAGTTGATGTTTATAGTTATTAATAACTTCCTTATTTGGTGTTTAAGGTTATAATTCTTAAATGTATGAAGTAAACATATGATGCAATATTGACTAATAATTCTTCTCTACTTATTCTCAGGGAAACACCAAATGGAATATTTTGAGTTAATTCTGACAGGGTCCCTTTTTATCTTAAATCACAGAATAGCATTACAAATCTAGATCAATTTGTTCACAACAATGGTTTACAGAGAATGTCATATTACAAAAATTGCATCTCTCTTTGTCATTATAGTGGATTTGAATGACTGAAAAAGTTTTTCTTTGAAATTTTTATCTTAACCATGTAAACGGTTTGAAAATAGTTCAACCAGGTGACCTATGAAGATTCATGAAGCATAACTATATACTAACCACCTCTTTTTAAATGTTTTAAAATTGGGTCTGCAATCTCAGCATGATTCAAATATTATGCATTGAGCAATAATCATATACTTGATGTTGATTTTGGGCTAAATAAGTGCCAGGTAAGTTCACAGGTGTTTAATATATATATATATATATATATATATATATGTCATTTAATCATCCTTACAAGGTAGTAACTGTTCTTTCTCTATATTATAAATGAGAAAACTGAAGCCCAGAGAGTGGAAATACTTGTAGAGTCCTCACAACTACATGTAGCAAAGTTGGCATTTGTTTCCAGGAAAGTTGATGTCAGAGCCCAGACTTTTAATCCCTCTGCTTGCCAGTATACAAATGCATATTATACAAAAGATCTAAAATAACATTGTCTAAAATAAAATAACAGTGGAATTATTATAAAATAATATTAGTATTATGAATATTCATATTGATATGAATTGATATAAGCAACACAATCTTCTATTGTGTATGTTCGTGTTCCAAATTTTTATATATATCTTATTATTATAAAAATTCATATTTTATTTTAAATAAATATAATCCTAGACAAAGGTTGAGACCATTACATGCCGAGTTTGTACATATAGATAGTAAAAATATTATTGACTTCTAATAATGATGTTTTTAAGCAAATGAAATAGTATCTCAACTAATAAGTTAATCAGAAATAAAAATATTTGAGTAATATAAGGAAGCATGAGATGAAATAATAGAAATTAAATTCAAACTGATTGCCTTAATAAGAAAAAACTTCTAATTTTATCTCAATAGATCTAGCAATAAATATGCATAGGTCCAAGAATCCTATAATACCATGGATAGATACAACTTGAACAATATTTCTGATGAGATGTTGATNTGGTGTGCAATTTGAAACTCGTGAATTATTTCTGGAATTTTCCATTTAATAGTTTTCGACTGAGGTTGACCAAGGGTAGCTCAAACCACAGAAATTGAAACTGCGGATAAGAGACTGTTTCTTAAGGAAAGAAGCCTTAAATTTCAGCCTTAGATAAACAATTTGAGTAGCAGCACTTTCAGTAGCACTGGTATAGAGAAAGACATTCAATTGGAGGTCTTCAGGCTTATACAGCTAGAAATTCTGAGGGCTCAGAGCTCTCACAGTGTCTGAAGTCCACATAGAGGAACAAAACCAAGTTTCCACTTGTATGGTGGTAGTTCCCCCAGATCCTTTACTGAATGAATTTGAGGCAAGCCAGTATTTCTATTAGGATTTTTCTAAAGGACAACAACAAAACACTATTTAAGACAAATTTAAACTTAAAAGGCCTTTCTTCTGGTGCCAGTGATCTTAAAAAGAACATGTTGTCTTATGTCTAAGTGTTCTTTCCGTTTCCTGTTATTTTTCTTTCTCTCATACTCTATTGTAGGAAGTGCTAGTTTGAAAGGTAAAATTTCAAATAGCAAAGTGAGAGAACATAGCTATTTGTAAAGCACTTAGGAAATTGCTAAATGTATGTAATTTAATTTTTAGGAGCAGCAAGGTAGAAAATGGGTCTTATAAAGTATCATTATAGAAATGTTATATTCTGATTAGCTCTGATACTGTTCTAGATTAGAACAAATTTAGGCAACTGAACCTTTTCTGTATTATAAGATAATTTTACTAGGTTTACTAAGAGAAATTTTACGAAGCTCTTCTCAAAAGATTTGAAAGTCACTTCATGTTGTTTATTTTCTGCACTGTGTAGCATGTACAGCCTTAACTAATACTGACAGGCACCATTTCTGTTCTCTCTCTCATTCCTCAGTGGCTTCCACTTACCTTGTATTTATTTACTCTACCCTAATTCTTCCCCTTTCTTTTGGTTTATAAT